>NC_056733.1:1496245519-1496515519 GCF_019279795.1 Protopterus annectens | reverse complement strand
TTTTACATACTTAAATCTCTTACACTAGTCAGTATTACCCAACTTTCTGAATTTACTGTCTTTATAATTATTATTAAAATATTTCTTAGCTATATCACAATGAACATATTTGTTAGTTGTAGTAATATAGGAACACCTGCTACATTCCATATATCTGTAAGTTCTTTTCTAAATTGAATGCTTTTATAATAGAAAGGCTGGCCTAATATTTCCTTTTAAGATTCAGAGCTGTTTATATATATATATATATATATATATATATATATATATATATATATATATATAAACAAAGATGTGGTACCAATAAATCTATTGTGTGTGAAGGAGTGTAGGTTGTTCTGCTACTGGTGAGATAACAAACAAGTGAGGTTGAAACTCATCAATCGCAATTGGATGAGTTACAGCTTGACTAATGTCTCTCACAGAAAATTATTGCCAGTTCTCTATTAATTGTTCATTGTTTCATGGGGTATGTGACCATGGACATGATATAAGTAAGGGGACTGTAGAAGCTTTGCCCCTACATGAGCAATTCAGTATGGGGCTTTCCACCAGGGAAAAAATAATATATATGTATATATATATATATATACATATATATATATATATATATATATATATATATAATTTTGATGAAACTCCAACCAGTTTTGTTTAACTGTTTGTAGCTTTGTCTGGAAGTTATTTGATGCACCATGGTGTAACCAGGGCAGTAATTTTGTGCTAGGATATCTTCTCATTATTCTCTTGCTACTTCAAAATAAGTACTTCTCACCTGGAGCAGTATGTGTTTCTCATAATCCTGTGACTTGGATGCCTCCTGATGCTAAACATCCAACTAAAAAAAATGTGTGGCATACTTTCAAAGATTTAAATTCATATGCTTCCTGGATTCATTTCTGTGCTGTTAGGAACAGAAGTCAAAATTATTAGACTCATTGGAAACCAACAATAATTCTTAAATTCCATTGACAGCTTGGTTGTTAGATACCCCATTACTGACCATATGATTGTAGGACACTATAGCCAAGCTTTATCAAACACATTCTCCTTTGCCAAACTATTTACTGATTACTTAAAAATGACAGGAAATGAAGCCATTTGCTTAGTACAGAGGGACAAAGCCCTGACTGCAACCCACTTAGCATGAGTTTGATTTCATTGGAGATGAATGAGGAGGAAAAACCTGTTCACCTCTTATTTGTGATGGGTGTGAATGCATGCTGTAGTATATCCATAATGTCTTTGATGATGACCAGAGATAATCTATGGAACAATGCAGTCATCAAGCAGGGGGGAAGAATGGTTGAGCATGGGGTCACCACAGTAGTAAAGCATGCTCATTTACAAAAAAGACCCTTGCATACCCCCACCAGATGATGCCTGCAGTACACTGATGTAGGATAGATTGTAATATTCTTCAAACTCTAACCTCCAGTGAAGCAACAGTACTGGCACACAGGCTCCCTCTCCTGATTGCATTCTTACCTTTGCTCGCAAACTTTGCTTTCTGACAGATACGAGTATGTCTGGTGTTTCCGAGGTCTGATGTGTAACAGACATATTTGTGCTTGTTGATGACTAAGTTAGTCCCACTAAGCATATAGGTTCATAGGCAAGTACTAGGCTAGCTGCCCTGTGGGTCATTTTAAGCCTAGCCAATTTCCCCTCAAATGTGAGACTCAGAATCTGTACCTTGAATCTGTGAGGTAAACACTATACCATTATGCCAACTCCAAACCCAATATACTCTCTTTTCATGGGTGGCCTGAGGTGCTATTCATATTGACTCCAGGAACTCTGGCCAGGGCACTAGAAAAGTCTCCTAGTCTTTTCAAAAAGTGTCTTGGTATCTTTTACCTCCACCTGAGCAATCATCAGCACATGTAGCTGGAGCATTAGTTTAATATCTCATCCAAAAGATGTTGCACTCAGAAATGCAGCACTCCATTATGCCTTATGCCACACTGCAGTTACATTATTGGAAAATTAATCCAAGCACATGAGGTGGGAATATAATTCCTGCATCAGAAATGAGTGTGTTACCTGTTAAGCACTGACAATGACAATCTGACTTATGCATAGATTAGGGATGTTGGTGGGTTACGTTGATATCATGCTACCATGGAATGGAAATGACATTTTAACCCAGCTAAGAGAAGGACTTTCAAGTGGGAAAAAGGAAAATCCATCCATTAATCCTAGACAGTTGCAACAACATTCCTAGAATTTATGTTAAGGAATGCACTTCTACTTTTTCAGTATGAAAGTGATTTGTTAAAAAACAAAAATACAGTGATTTGTGCCTGTTCCAGTAAAACATTGTGCACTGGGTATTACTAGCCACTTTTGTAAAATGTTGTATGCTCCATTCCATGGGATCTTTGACATCCTCCTAAGCCACCCCTCCAGCATATCATAAGTCTGTCTTTAAATATAGCATTTTTTTCCTTATCTTTGGAAAACAGCCACAGTCATTCCACTTCCTAATCATGTCCCTCAAAATACGAAAACTCCTATAATCTCATCTCAGGCATGTCCTTACTAATGTGTTAGAGAAGACTTCCACAGGTTTCCAGTTACCTCACCAGATATTGCCTCCTCAACAAAAAATCATGGTTTTAAGGACCATTGCACTCAAGCAGCCACCTTAGTCTTCATAAATCATGTACTGTTAAACATGCATAAGAAAAAGCTAACTGGAATCATTTTGTACATGTATCTTTGGTCTTTGATGTTGTTCTTCTTTATTCACCAAAAGTTATACTTGAAACTGCAGTGTTATGTAATAACACCTCCATCGCTTCCAAGGTTTCTTTTTTTTATATAATCTTTTGTATTAGACGTAACACTTACTCTTACACTCTGACATGAATGACAAGTGAGCATGAGTATACATTAAGGCTCAGTAAGTAACATGTGTGCATGTTTATATGCGTGTGTGCGCACGCACACGACTGTGCATGTGTGTTACTTTACACAACCATATGTAATTTCTAGTCAAATGCTCCCCTTGAAAAAAAGCTGCTACTACCATATGCAGCTGAGTAGTCACCAGAATTGCAGCACTGCCTATCTCTCACTCCTTGTATCATTTATAAAAACTACCAATCAGTAACATGTGTTGTAGCACCACTAGGTAGCACAGTATCCTTGCTGTTTGCCCTTATTATTGTAAAGCCCAATGTTGCTATGAGGATTACTATATTCATTTGTAGGGAACTTGGGATTCTCTGACATATTCCCTTAGTATTTTGTATAACCACCAACAGATGTAAAGAATCTGTAGTTGTTTTTTAATTCAGTGAAGATGCCACATGTGAAACATGAAAAAAAATGTATAAAACTGACAGTTGTTTCTCCTTAAAAATGCAGCAAAGATGTAAAATGTGAAAAACTCTACAAAACCTACATTTATTTCAGTGAAAGTGATGCAAAGGCATGGAATGTGACAAGCTGTTCAGTACAAGCAATTATGTTTTTCCTCTAAAATTAAATACATACACACACATTACCTGAGATTTTGCCTGTTTAAATTGCTAATGTTTTGCCAAAAGCTATGTGACCTTATTTGGAGTTTGCATGTTCTGATTAGTTAAGCAACTTTGCTTTAGGGAAGTTATTTAATATTCAGAATTACAACTAAGCAGGAAGTTAAGTGTCAGGGTTTATTCACCTTTACCTATTGCAGGAAAGTTGGGGGGGGGGTCTAAAAGGACTCTGCTAAATGAATTTGTAAGCTTACTCATTTTGCTACCCCTAGAGAAACTTCTTCAAATAAAGTGACTCTTTTTAATTTGAATATAAGTTAGGAAGTTGAGTCAGTCAACCTGAGATTTCCATTGGAGTTTTAAAAGAAATGCAGATAAAGAAGTCTGGGAACTTAGATCTATGAATTTCGCCTGTGAAATGTTTGCAGTTGCTAAATGGTCACAAAAGTATGTTATAAATAGATTACAGCTTCCTTCAGTCAGTGGTAATTCATAGACTCAACTAGTTGCTAGTGTTTTCATCTGTCTGTTCAAGACCTTACTTACATTTCTTTGTGCAAAATGAACTTATCAGTACATTTAATTTTCAAACTGTGTTATTCAATTTTAAAAGCTTGTGACTGGCTTATTAAAGCATATAAGGGTAATTGCATGAAACTGGCATAACTGTTGGGACCTATACCTTTTGAAAACTGTAAGACTGCTTATCTATAGCTCCCATACATTATTAGCATGGCAAGTTCAGTTGTCAAGAGACTATATTAATTCTGATCTTGGTGTGCCAGAGTAGTCAAGGAAGAAGTAATACCACTAAAACAGTATTGTTATTATTTTTAGTTACTCCTGTAACACATTGTGTATATGTGAATGCAACATAGGTTTAGCTAAGATGCAGTTACCATTTGTAAGATAGCACTAAAAGGCACTGGGCTGACAGATAGATGAGTGAATTCCTGGGAAACCAGTGTTCATAACTCTGTTCTTCAGCTGTTCAGTAGGAAGCATATTTGATTGTAGATAATGGTGGTTGTGGTGCCTGTGCACTGGTCCAATAATCAAGGAGCCTCAATCCTTACCATTAGCACCAGTGAGGGGCATGCACATTGGGAAGGATAACAAGTATACACACAGTAAAGTACAATTTCCTTTAAGAGCACACAGAGATCACAGTCCGGCTGGGACTGGTTTCTCCCCTTCTCTCCAGATCCCCAAATAAGACTCCCCAGTGGCACACCTATAGAGTACAGTCCTTAGCCAGGGTTCCAGGCTGAGTCCTCCCAGCATTACCTCTGTCCAACCAGTGCTTTGTGTCCCTGCCCAAGTAGCTGACATTCACACACACACACACACACACACACACACACACACACACACACACACACACACTTTGAGATATGATTTATATACAAACACACAGACACTCCTGGGGAAGGCTGGCACAGGTTCACTAGGTATGCCCCTTCTGTCCAGGCTATAAGGTAGTAATCCACTGCCACCAGAACCCCTACTTATCAGCTACTATAGGGCCCTTCCCAAAGGGTGACCAATTTCACTGTGTAATAATACTGTTATCCAATTAGTAAGTGTGACCAGAACTTTTAAGGCTATTGGAGTGGCTTAGTACAGTATCACTAAATACCTGCAAGTATTCGAGAGCTTAAATTATCTCTACACAAAACAGCCACATTTGAAAGGTTTAAAAATATTTAATAATAAATAATAAAAACACAAGACAAATCTACTCAATTCAACACAGTGCTAGTCAAGAGTTCAGAGACAGGAACTTTAAAATAATACTGTAGGATAGTCTGACGTAAATATAGAAAACAGTTAGTCTAATCTTACTATTTTCTATCTATTTCTAAGAGAAATACTAAAGTCTAAAATCCTACTTACATACAGACGGAGCAAAGGCAGAGTGCTGGTGATGTCAGTTCTGAAGACAAATGCAAAATGCTATCTCTTTCTCTCTGAGATATCTTAAAATGATAATACATCACTGCTGACTCATTTTATATTACATCATCCTTGACACTTCTCTGGTTCCCAAGCTACCAGGTACTCTAAATCTGCATTTCTTAGTAAGCTTGCACCTGGTCAGGAAGCCAGAGCAATAAAAGACATTATACATGTAAAATCTAGCAATTAACTCTGGTCTCAAAACAACAGAAGGAATTCCTTCATCCAGACATAATGTCTCCAAGCCTTGAGATTAAACAGTCATAAAATGCTTTACTTTATCAGCTTTCTTCCAGCAGGGTGCACTGTGGTTACATTTTTGAAGTTCAGAACATATAACACAGTTTTTCTTACATTTAGTTTTCTTACATTGATAAAACAGTCTGTGGATTATATTAATATTTACAATGACATTGAATTATCTACAACATTCTATCTAGCTGGGCTGGCAGCTTTTCAGTTTTTCACAGTGGTGATAGCCAAAGGCAGTAGTGCTGCTTTGCTAGTATGCTAAGTACAAGCACCTTGCATGTGTGTGTGTGTGTGTGTGTGTGTGTGTGTGTGTGTGTGTGTGTATATATATATATATATATATATATATATGTATATATATATATATATATATATATATATATATATATATATATACACACACACACACACACACACACACACACACACACACATACACACATGCACACACACACACACACATAGATATATATATATATATATGCATACATACATATATTTGGCATATTAACTGGTGGCAGTGTTTCATACCCTGATAATAATTTTACCCAGGCCCACACAGCCACTTTCCTTCAATATGATGTACACCATTACATATGTATGGGCTGTCCTATTCATTTGTAGGGAAGGCAGGCTGTCCTGCTGTGCCCTTAGCATTTTGCATCCTTTTACCTGGGACAACACTGCTCTGTTTATCTGTAGACAGCAGGGGCTATTCTGCTGTGTCCCCTTACCATTTGTACCTCTTTGTTTGAGAGCTCACTAACATGTTTACTTTTATGTTCTGACATGCAACTGCAACCATCCCTTTGTCAAATAAGTCCTATTTGTAGCACTCACTATACCACTGGCATGAACAATATACTGAGCTAAAGCTGTGTGCCTTATGTCTAACTCTGTTACGGACGCAGTGGCACCTACTGCTACAAAATTTTGTCTGTGATGATGTGGCTGACAGTCTTGTGGCCCATGGAATCTTTAATATATCCTAAGCTACCATTAAGATATTTCCAGAAAAAGCTTTGAGAAGTTATTTGACCAGTCTAGCAGTGATTGAGAAGTACATAGATGATACTATGCAGAGGAAAATGGAGATTTCTAAAAAGCCATTGGTGCAGTTTGAAAAAGAAGTTATGTACCTACCATAACGTTCCATGTTAGTTGTCTTCATCTCGACTTCTTTCTTGCTGGTTGGGATCGGAGCCAATCCTAAGCTCCAACTCAGCCATCTTCTATAGCTCAAGAGCTGTTTACTGGCTCGAGGCTACCCCTTATCCCATGATGCCTAGCGATAGCTACCCAGATCTCGTTTGAAATAGCTAACCCCAGACATAGCCAGAGAGTAAACCTGTCCAAACAAATAGGTTGAGTATACCTGTCATACTCTCTAAGTCAGTAGAGGAAACAAACCAGAGAAAACTCAGCCAGTGAAACCAGAACTCCTCTCAGTCCAATAGGACAGGGGGACGGACGGTGGGACACAAGAAAGAAGGTGAGATGAAGACAACTAACATGGAACGTTATGGTAGGTACATAACTTCTTTGTTAAGTTGTATATCTCGCCTTCATTCTTGCTGGTTGGGACAGTGTCCCTAGCACCTACAATCCTGGGTGGCTAATTGGAACAGACTCTTCAGAACAGTGGAACCAAAGTCAGCTCTGCTCCTGGAGACCATATCTAGCTTGTAATGAGAAATAAAGGTATGAGGATTTGCCCACGTAGCAGCTGCACAGATAGAATCCATGGGCAACCTAGATTTGAAGGCTACAGAGGTGGCCAAGGCCCTAGTAGAATGACCTTTCAGTTTAGTAGGTAACTCTTTGTTCCTTAATTGATAGATGAAGGTAATAGTGTGAGACAACCACCTGGATAAGGTCACCTTGGAAACTGGGAGACCTTGTTTGCCTAGAGCATAGGAAAGGAATAGTTAGTCAGACTTCCTTGTTTCCTTAGTCCTGTGCAGATAAAAACGCAATTGTCTATGAACGTCCAATTGGTGTAATTTGTACTCTGCCTTGTTGGTGTGGTTAGGGTAGGTCTATAGATTGGTTTAAATTATTTTCTGAGCAGATTTTTGGAAGAAAGAAGGATTAGTCCTCAGAGCAACCCTGTCCTTATGAAAAACCAAGTATGGAGGACGAACACATAGTGCCTGAAGTTCAGAGATGCATCTGGCTGAAGTAATAGCTATCAGAAAGAGTGTCTTCCAAGATAGAAACTTAATTGAGTAGGACGCTGCTGGTTCAAAGGGGGGCAGAGTTAAGGAAGTTAGTACCAAATTAAAGTCCCAAGGAGGAGGGGGATCTCTCACTGGAGGCCTAAGGAGAGTAGTCCCTCTCAAAAAAGCTTTACAGAGCTTATGAGACATAATGTTTGAATTTGACAAACCAACATGAAAGTTAGAAATGGCCGCTAATTGAACCCTGATTGTAGCAGAAGCGGACCCGGAATGAAAAAGTTGTGCTAGGAACTCCAGAATTTCGTGGACTGGGGCTGAAAAGGGATCTACGTTCCTAGCCTCTGCCCAACAAGAAAAAGGTTTCCATTTACTAGCATAAGTTTTTCTGGTTGTGGACTTGTGAGAGGAGACAATAATCTCACGTACAGCCGGGGAAATGTTGGGAAGCCTGGCTAAGGTTGAAAGTGGAGCAACCAAGCTGTGAGCTGGAGGGTTTGGAGGGATTGATGCAACCAGCCTGATTGATGAATCAGTAGGTCTGGAAGCGGATCCAGAGTCCAGGGCTGATCGAGAAGGTAATGGTGCAGGAACAGGAATCATATCTGTCAAGGCCAGTAGGGGGCAACTTAACATCCACAGTTCTGTAACAAGTTAAAAAGTGAGCTAACTGAGAATGCAGAGCACTGCACTATAAATTACAGAAGTCTTTGACAGTGCCAGAGCCACAGAATTTGCTGTCCTCCATACTAATGTAAATGAGTGCTGGATACCTAGGCTAGCTGCATCCTTCAGCTATAAAAACATATAGGCCAGACTCCCCTTACCTTTCAATTTGCCTTTAGTTGTTTTATTTTTGAGGTCATCTTTTTTGTCAGTTTGTCACCATTTCAAGAATACTGAATGAAAGCAGTCTAGAAAAAAAAAACAATTAAAATGGACTTAAATTCTGTGCTAGAAAGAGTAAACAAATTTATTGTCATGTGTGGACATGACACAAACAAATCATTGCATTTTAGTTTATTCAGTTTAATAAAGAAGATCCATAACTTAAACAGCAAATACAAAGCTAGTGGTGCATATACTGGGGGATTTCATGGCTGTAAGAATTGCTTTTTATACAGATATAAATTAACATTATGGGCAAGGACAGATTCACTAAAACAAAATCTACTTCATTGTATGAGTAATATTCCAGTACTTACAGACGTATATAACCAAAAATCCATCCTAAAATCGCAACTAACTGTAACATTTAGAATCTTTAAATCTGAACAGGGTTTCAGATTCCTGAAGAGAAAATCTGATCATTTATAGGCCAGTAGGTGAAAGTCACATAATTCAGTTCATGTATAATGTATGAACCTTCACAGCCTGAATTCTCTTCTAACTTGTCATTGACCTTTGACAATCTCACAAACATGTGCCAGGATTGTCATGAAACATCAATATATTTCTGTGTGACAACATGCTCCCAGACTCATTGCAAGACTTCCCTGATTGTGCAACCATAAAATGGTGTTTGGTCACTGCATCTTGTGCTAAGTAAGTTCCATGCAGTAAGTGCAGCAGCTAAATGACTTTCTAAGCATTTATTTTACTTTTTTGACAAGACAGTGATGTTACTTTTTAAGGGAAAGTGATGACTGCATCTTGTCCTAAGTAAGTTCCATGCAGTAAGTGCAGCAGCTAAATGACTTTCTAAGCATTTATTTTACTTTTTTGACAAGACAGTGATGTTACTTTTTAAGGGAAAGTGATGACACAGCCAAGCAGTACTTTATTGTGCTGCATTTACTATGTATATGCTGGATGAAAGGAAGGGAAAAAAACTCCAAAAAGCTTTACTTACCTTAAAGAGTCAACAAATCTTGGCAGGGCTGCTTGTTTAAGAGATGATCATAAGTAAAAATACACCATTTGAAAGTGGTGTGGACAGTGGTTTAAAGATAAAGAGAAAAAAGAAGTTATGTACTCACCATAACATTCCATGTGAGTTGTTCTATCTCACCTTCATTCATCACTGATGGGTTCAGAGCCGATCCTTGGCTCCAACATGGCCGACTAGCAAGCTCAAAGTTCTCCAGTAGCTCGAGACCCCACCCCTTATCCCATAATGCACTGCTGGAATTACCTCAGATCTTGTTTGCTGCTACCATATAATAGTACAATAAATATTCTACCTAGGAATGAATACACATTGAAAAAAACAGGATGAAGACAGCCTCCAGGTCAACTGTCAGCCAGGAGGGGGAAGGAGGGAAGGACGTGAGAATGAAGGCAAGATGGAACAACTCACATGGAATGTTATGGTGAGTACATAACTTCTTTATGTGAAGTTGTTCAATCTCGCCGTTCATTCATCACTGATGGGTAGCGTCCCTAGCACCCTGATCTTGGGTGGCTCACGGCAGTACACTTTTCAGAATGGTAGAACCAAATGAAGCCCTGTCCCTGAAGGCCTTATCCACTTTGTAATGAGTTATAAAAGTGTGAGGTTTAGACCAGGTGGCTGCTGCACAGATGTTATCCAAAGGCAATTTGGCTTGAAAGGCTGACGAGGTAGAAACTGCTCTGGTTGAATGAGTCTTTACCTTACTAGACAATGGCATATTATGAAGGCATATGTATAGGTGATGCAATCCGACAGCCACTTAGACAGGGTTGTTTTAGCAACTGGTTTACCTTTCCTGGTCTCAGAAAAGGACACAAAGAGTTGATCTGATTTCCTAATGTTTTTGGTTCTCTCCAAATAAAATCTAAGTTTATGCAACATATATTCCAATTTGTTGGTATGATTAGGGGAGAAAACGGGCAACTCACTGACTTGATTAATGTTAACCTCAGAACATACTTTGGACAGAAAGGATGGATTAGTTCTGAGAGATACTCTGTCAGTATGGAAGACCATGTAAGGGGGCTTGACGGAAAGGGCTTGGAGCTCTGACACTCTACGGGTGGAAGTGATGGCTATCAAGAAGATAGTTTTCCATGACAAGAATTTTAGTTCACAAGGTGATGCAGGCTCAAAAGGAGGATGAATGATATGAGATAACATAAAATTCAAACTCCTGGGGGAATAAGGTGTCTTCACTGGAGGCCTTATGTGAAAGGAACCTTTTAGAAAACCTTAGACAATTGGTGAGCCATAATATTCAAACCATCAATTACTAGATGGAAATTAGACATAGCAGCTAATTGTACTCACACCGTAGCAGCCACTGCTCCTTTGTTGAAGATTTCTGTAAAGAATTGTAAGATAGAAGACAATGGCGCTTCATAAGGGTCAACGTTGTGGGAAGAAGCCCAAATGGAAAAACTCTTCCACTTACTACGATACAATTTTCTGGTGGAAGGTTTGTGGGAAGCCAACAAAATCTGACTAGTGTCATGGGAAAGATTATAGAGCCTGGCTATGTGGGGAATTGGAGCAGCCAAGTGGTTAGCTTCAGTGTCTGCAATGACAGGTGAAGATCCCCCGACAGATGTGTCAACAAGTCCGGAACTGGGTCCAGGATCCATGGATCTTCCAGAATATGATGATAAAGAAACGGGAACCAAATCTGCCGAGGCCAATGAGGGGCTATGAGGATGATTGTCCATTCCAGTGACTTTGCTTTCTTTAAGAATTTGGATATCAGGGGAATTGTTGGAAATGCATAGAGGAGACCCGGGGGCCAATCATGGACAAGAGCATCCCTCGGGGAGTGACCTGGCATGAGAATTAGGGCAAAATAGCTTCTGCATTTGTTGTTGATGTGACTGGCGAAGAGGTCACAGGAAGGCTGGCCCCATTTGTGGAAGATCCTGTCCGCAATCTTTTGTTTGAGGGACCATTCGTGGGGCTACAAAATTGCTCTGCTCAGTCTGTTCAGTATTACATTGGATTTGCCCGGGATGTGCATTGCCAACAGAAAGCACTGGGATGACATTGCCCACTGCCATACTCTGAGGGTTTCTCAGCAAAGGGGATAAGACTTGGTCCCGCCTTGTTTGTTCAGATACCAGACCACTGACATGTTGTCTGTCTGTATTGCAATTGTCCCTAGAGGAAGAGAGTCCTGAAAGTATTGCAATGCTAGAAGTACTGCTCTCATCTCCAGGACATTGATATGCAGATGTGATTCTTGATCTGTCCATGTGCCTTGGGCAGTCTTTCCCTGAAATAGCCCCCCACCCTATCAGGGAAGTGTCCGTGGTCACAGTGGCAACTGGAGGGGAAAGCATGAAAGGACGTCCTATTGTGACATGAAGAGACGTCAACCACCACTGAAGATCCTTCTTGCAGGAATTTGTTATCAGGATCATGTGACTCATTGGAAGTTCTTGGTAAGACCATTGCGTGAATAGAAACCATTGAAGGATTCTCATATGCATCCTTGCTAAGGGGATTGCTAGAATAGCTGCCGCCATCAATCCTAGAACGTTCAATACCTCTGCTGCTGGTGCTCTGTTCTGTGATATTAGGGACATGATGTGTTGGTGAAGACTAGAGATTCTTTCTGGCGGAAGGCAGAGAGTGGTGGCTGACGTGTCTAGTTTTCTCCTATAAAAACGATATGCTGCGATGGCAACAAGGCAGACTTTTCAAAGTTGACTGTGATGCCTAGCTGATCGCAGAGTGTCAGAGTAGCGTCTTTCGCTTGAAGAAGTTGATGCCTGGTGGTGGAGGTAAGGAGCCAATCATCTAGATACGGAAATATCTGGAATCCTAGACGCCTCAGATGAGCCGTGACTACTGCCATGCACTTGGTGAACACTCTGGGGGCTGTAGTGAGACCAAAGGGCAGAGTTCAGAACTGATAATGATTGGCTCCCAGCCGGAAACGCAGGTGATCTCTGGATGGTCTGGCCATCTTTATGTGGTAGTACGCATCCTTGAGATCAATCGAGTACATCCAACTGTCCTTCCCCAACAAGGGGAGTATGGACTGTAGCGTGACCATTTGGAACTTCTCTTTTCTCACAAATTCGTTGAGGCGGCTGAGATCCAAAATGGGTCTCCAGTCCCCTGTTTTCTTTGGAACCAAAAAGAGCCTTGAGTAAGTTCCGAATCCTGACTGGTCTGCTGGGACTGGCTGGATGACTCTTGTTTTCTAGCAATCAGCGTACCTCTATTGCTGCTTGTCCCATGTGACTGGGTGGAATGTCCGGAATTTTTTTGACGGGAAGAGGCTGGGTGGAGAATGGTATGAAATACTCTCTTTGTATCCAAATGTCATTTGTTATATTTAGCCAGACTTTGGGGTACAAAGATAAGTGACCCGCAACTGCCTCCAGAGTAGGACAGCTGGGCCTCCCTTCAGGAGCGCTGGTAGGGTTGACCAGAGAAGTGATCTCTGTAACCCTGGTGTTGCAAACCCCCTCTGCCACGAGGGTGGCATCTTCCATTGAAACCCCCTCCTCTGCCTCTGAAGGGGGGCTCTCCATGTGTGTCCTGAAAGGCTCCTTGGGCTTTCCAGAACCACATCTTTCCTCCCCTCTGACCTTTGGGAAAGGGTTGAGTGGGGGTGGAAAAATGGACTCTGACGGCAGACAGAGTCTTTCCTTCTTGCTCACACCTGGTCAAAGTCTCCTTCACCTTTGGCCCAAACAAAGATGAGCCGTCAAATGGGGTATTAGTAAAGGAAGACTTGAAGGGTTCCATGAAGTAATAGAGTCGTATCCAGGCATGCCTACGGAGAGCAATTCCTGTACATGCGGCTCTACTCGAACCATCAGCGGCGTATGATATGAGACACATGGACGAGTTGACTATCAAATTGAGGGTAGAGAGCTGAGTGGCAATAATATCGGATACACTCAAAGCTACAACACCCTGAAGAGTATCTCCCAACCCCTTAAGGAGATCTCTCTGCAGTCTGGTAAAATGTGTCAAGTAGTTCAGTGATCTGAGTGAGAAAGTTGCTGAACTGAACATGCATTTCCCATATCTATCCATGATCCTAGATTCTCTGTTAGGAGGATGGATAGATGAGGAAGTCTCAGACATTTCCTTTTTGGTGGCTGCCGCCACCACCATGGCATCAACAGGGACTCTCTTGGTCAAAAAGGACTTATCCACAGGGGCTGAAATAAACTTATTAGGCCTCCGAGGAACAGGTTCCATAGATTCTGGACACTCCCATGCCCTAGGAGAGACCAGATCCATAAGCTCATCATAGGGCAGAGATACCCAAGAGGTGGAAGGTTGAGACTCAAACGCCTTCAGGAGAACCGACTCATCCTCAGTAGGGCTCTTGGACTGCCAATCACCCCTCTGCCTAAGGATTTCAAGAATCTCCACAAAGGAGATGTCCTCAGAGGGGGATCTGGGGGACCCTTCTGATTCATCCAGGTCGGTGTCTGATGTGATAGACTCCTGGGGGAGTCCAAATACCTCCTCTTGCATAATCTCTTCCTGGAAACCTCTTCAGGAGGAACTTCTGGAGAGGTCTCAGAAGAGCAAGGAGCACCCTGTGGGGATACCTGAGGCTCTGGGTTTCTATGCTTGGGAGGACTGGTGGAAACAGAAACAGACACAGGCACTTTAGGGGAAGAAGGGCCAGACCTTGAGATGAGGAAGTCTTGGGAGACAGCACTCGCCTCATGGCATCGAATGCACCTCGGCGCCGATGAGACGGAGTCGATGGCTCCGATGGAGCCACGATCTCCTCCCACACCGAAGCCGTGGGCTCACAGCCTGAGGTAGGAGCTGAGCTCACCCAAGCCGAGGTCCCGAGAGAAAGAGTAGGCACTGACAAGTCGATGCGGCTATCCTCCCCGGACCCAACCAGAGAGTGTCAGCTCCTAGAGTCTCGGGTTGGCGCTGCGAACATCCGAGTAGATGGAGACGATGACACTAGAGCAGGTGTCGGCTCCAAGGGATCCACAATCATCAGGTCAGCCTCCTCTGGCTCTGAGTGTCTGATATGGCTCAGAGGAGGAGCAGACAATTCAAAGGTAGTGGTCTTCGGCTCTGATGGTTGTGTCTGAGCCAACAGCAATTTAACTAGGCCTGGTGCCTTTAAAAGTTTCTGAACCAGCCGGTCCATATCCAGATCAGATAGGCTGACAGAGGACCTGGAAGAGTGGACAGATGGAGCCGATCGGAGCAATATGGAAGGAGGTTTTTTGGCAACCGGTTCCAAAGCCGTGTCCCGGTTCCGAAAAGAGCAGACTGTCGGCTCCAATGGCAGTGGAGCCGAAGTCACCACACTCTCTGACCTCTTTCCTTTCTTGGATCTAGAATCAGTGAAAGACTTACAAGATTTAGATGATTTACTGGCTCCATCCTGGTCAGACAATGCCTCAGAAAAGGGGTGTTTAATGATACCCCTATCAATCAATTTCATCTTCCTTTCAGCTAACACTCTTGTGGAAAAGGAATGACATATGCTGCAAGACTCTTCCAGATGTACCTCACCCAAGCAGTAAACACACTGAACATGAGCATCTGTGACTGACATTTTCTGTCCGCAATCTGGGCATTTTTTAAACCCAAACTTTGGATGCTTGTCCTTATCTTCAGACATTACACAACTCAAGCACACTGTTTAACTATGAGCTGTTTTAAACTAAATAACTCATGCAAACACACACACATCCCAAAAGGGGCACTAACAACTAAATAATTACAAACAGTAATTAAAGATTCCAAAACTATAATCCCAAAAGGGATCACTGACTAATCACCAATTCTAAGGCCAAAAGGCAGAAGGCAAGATAGAGAATACGAAGGAAGGGGTATAAACACAGAAAAAGCTACTATCTACCATTTAGTATATCTGCTACTAAGACAGAACAAGGGTATATAAAAAAGAAAATAATATATAACTTGCTGAAAGTTGAAAAGCTCCCAATAAAGTCTCGAGCGAAGCTGGAAACCCAGAGATCCGTGCTGCGGTAAACTAGATCTGAGGTAATTCCAGCAGTGCATTATGGGATAAGGGGTGGGGTCTCAAGCTACTGGAGAACTTTGAGCTTGCTAGTCAGCTGTGTCGGAGTCCAGGATCGGCTCCGAACCCATCAGTGATGAATGAACGGAACGGCGAAATTGAGCAACTTCACATCTCTTTTTTTAAGAAGAGAATTCTTTATAGTTCAGACAGCCTCAGCTCCCTATTGAAATATCGGCACTCAAAAATGCCAAGTGCCAAAAAGCCGGAAAAAAAAAAGACCGAAAACATAGGAGTAGACTGAATCTTGAAAATCACTACTGTCATTAAAATTTCTTTTTGCAGAAAAGCCCCCCACCCCCACCCCCTGAATTTATACATAACAACTCCAAAATCAGCATACCTCGAAGAAAAGGGAATATTCTGAGAAATGGCATATTGGACTTAGCCTGATCTTTTGGCCATTCAGTCTCCATGTTTCGGGATTCACTTTAGCAGGTCCTGACATTTCAAATGGTTACCACTGCTTCACTAAGAAGACAGGTATTATAAACATTAGGGGAACTTCTGAACATGAGACAGAATTTTAATGAATTATGGGGAGAAGATAGAATTCATTAATATACTCAACATCTGTTTGATGATATGGGGTTGTTGATATGCTTTAACAGCTAAGCAGATCATGTCTGTTTTAAGTTCTGTATGATATTTTTCCTTCGTGACCAGGGCTAGGTTAACTCATTATGTTTAGGAATAACTAAAAGAGGTCTTTTCACTTTAATATATTACTTCTGTAACTGATATTCTCTGATTGTACTTCAAGAATCCTTCATAATACATTCAATGTAAGGAGACAAAAGGGACATTTTTACTTCTACATTAGAATGACCTGATTTTACTCATTTGTTGTCAGATTTCTTTTATATGCATTATTTGTTACACTTTTAAAGGAGTTTAGATCTTTTATTCAAGACAATATACTAGTCTTTAAATTTGCATCATCTGAATACTTAAAATCCTGTACTGTTTCTTAAAATTCTCTCAACTACATACACAGTGCATCATATTGAAATTCTTTGTAGCTGAGTTTTGGTTGACAAATTCTGGAGTACTTTCTAAAACAATAGGGCTGGATTCATAGAGATGCAATGTGCTCCTGAATAAAGTTTGAGGCATATAGGAAAGTACACATGAATATCCAAGGGAAGACTATCTGTATGTCTGAGTAGCTGGCTATGGTCTCAGAGCAAGGCTAAACAGCTTCAAGCCAACCCAAGCAAATAGTAGGATCAAGGGAATGAGACCACACAGTCTAGTGTGGAACTTCTGGCATATGTGGGCAATGGGTAGAGTGAGTTAGCATGTGGTAGAGCAGACTGTTACCACATTTAACATTGTACTAACTTACAGCACATTGTAAACACAGACAGAGTATAAAATAGTAGGAAATCAGGTATGTAATAAACAGAAATACACTAAGACGGCAATGATAAAGAAAAGGCAAGTATGTGGAGTTAGCACTGTAGTTATCTATAAAAAAAAAATATATATATATATATATATATATATATATATATATATATATTATCCATATATATATATATATATATATATATATATATATATATATACATATATATATATATATACATATATATATATATATATACATATACAGAGAGACACAGGGAGAAGGGATGATGGGAAGGATGACAAGGAAACAGGGGAGGAAATTTGGGGAAAGGGTAATAATGTAAAGGCACACAAATCAAAACAAAAACTGGAGTGGATGTGCAGTGCACACATGAGAAAGAGAGGCACTGGACAAAGATAAACAGAGGGAGGAAAAATGGTGATAGGTTGAAGCAGACAACAAACTAGGGGAGCATTTTGACATAGTATGATGCAGTTCACCTGTATGGGGATGATAATAATAATAATAGCAGCAATAATAAAAAAAATAATAATTATTATTATTAATATTAAACCCAAATGTTAACCAGGTAGGCCCACTGGACACACAGTCCCTTTTTAAGGATGACTTGGGAACAGTGTCTTGTTAAGAGACTTGCTAAGGATCACACAGTATGAAAGGCTCATTGGGGAATCAGTCCCTTTTTCAAGGGCAAACCGGGAGCAATGTCTGGTTAAATGACTGGGTTAAGGTCACACAGTAAGCAAATGAGGGCTGAGGAACTCAAAACCTGTACCACAGGAACTACAACTCAAATACTTAACCCTCTACACCAACTGCCAGACATGATAGTGTGGGGTAAAGGCAGCTTATTAGCTGCTGGCTGACCTAGTAGGATGTCACTTTGACCCAGAAGATGGTTCAAATGAGTCAGGGTGGTTAGCCTCTTGTATTGTGCCTCCTTAATTGCCCTATTTATTTCTTGTGTCCCTATCTTTTGCTGCAATTGCTAGCCTTACATTGCTATGTAACCACACTGAACTTCTTGACCTTTTTTTCTCTCTTGCCTCTTCCTCATGCTGCTCACCATTTTGAGGACTCATGCCTGACCCATTCCCATGTCATATTTACTCCTTCAGTTTGCTACCTCTCACCTGTCTAGATTTTCACAGAATATGCAGATTTTTGCCTAATATGTTTGGTCTGTCCATCATACAATTTGTGATTTCTGGATTTTAGTGGCAAATCAGCAAGGACTGTATTCACTAAGTAATGACAGGCATTTGAGTTTCAGATTTCATATACTTCAGAAAATGTGTGTTAGTATAAGAAAATTTATTCTAGCAACTTTCTAAGTTTATTAGAGCAATATTTAAAATCTGTCCCTATTTTGGGGGCTTTGTCCTCCCATTATTTTTGCCTTTGTCAGGATTTTTTCTGCTAAGAGGTTGAGAGCTATGTCTCAGACTTCCTGAATCATCCCAGTCCAACTCCCCCAGCTAGCATAATCTGATCTTTTACTCCATTCCTGTCTCTTTCATTACTAGCTTTTTTAATCACATTTCTAGAACACTTCCCTGACAAAACTATGCCTTCTTGTAGTTCTTACTCTGCACAAAACCCCATCTCATTTATAGTGTTTCTACAAAAAATAAAATTATGTTGGTATGTTATTAACTGTATGCTACAGACAACACAGTCAATGCTGTTGGAAGGGTTGTACAAAGAAGGTGACTGTCATAACTCTCAACTATCCAGATTTTTGCAGAATGCCCAGATTTTGGCTTTACATTTTCAGTCTGTTCCTCATAAAACGCGTGGTTTTCTGGCAAATTATTGAGGGCTGAAGTCACTAAATAATGATAGACATTTGAATCTCAGGCTTCATATACTTCTGAAAAGGTATACAAATTCAAAACCCTGTATTCTAGCAACTTTCAAAGTCTATAAGAGCAATATTTAAAACTTCTCTCTATTTTGACCCATTGTCCTCCCATTATTTTTGGCTTTGTTCAGATTTCTTGCACTAAGAAGTTGAGAGGTATGGTGACTGCCCTGAATACAAACTGTTAGGAGGTGCATTTAGCAGTCTAGAAGAGATGCTGATTGGTTCCTGCAGGCAGTATCAGCAATCATGGCTACTTAAATTATAGTGTTTATATGTTAAGAAGGGTTCTACCTGACAACACTAACACATCACAACACCGACAACAAAATCACCGACACCACATAACCGACAATTCACAAACACGAAACCTCACATGCCCGACACACCATAATACCGACAATCAACAAACAAAACAAATCCCCTGTCCAAAAAGCACACACACAACACAAGCACACCAAAATCCTTACAAACCCACACTAAACCTCACATACACAACTATCTACAACCTTAACCCAAACCCTAACCCTAAGGTCCATCACTATCGCACACTCACCTAACCCCCCGCCCTAACCCCAACTCACTTAACCCGCCCCTAACCCAAAGACTATCACTACCACACACTTACCTAACCCGCGCCCTAACCCTAACTCACTTAACCCACCCCAAACCCAAAGACTGTCACTATCGCACATTCACCTAACCCGCGCCCTAACCCTAACTCACTTAACCCGCCCCTAACCCAAAGACTATCACTACCGCACACTTACCTAACCCGTGCCCTAACCCTAACAAACTTAACCCACCCCTAACCCAAAGACTGTCACTATCGCACACTCACCTAACATGCGCCCTAACCCTAACTCACTTAACCCGCCCCTAACCCAAAGACTATCACTACCGCACACTTACCTAACCCGCGCCCTAACCCTAACTCACTTAACCCACCCCTATCCCTACAGACCGTCAATATCGCACACTTACCTTACGCGCACCCTAACATCTGTCACTACCGCATACTTACACAGCCTTTTCCCATGTCGGTGTTCTCAGCGTCGGTGTTTTCATCCGTCGGTCTTCTCAGTTGTCGATATTCTGGCGTCGGTGTTCTCAGTGTTGGCGTTCTAAGCTGTCGCCGTTGTCAGGTAGACTCGTTAAGAACTATAGCAAGGAGCTAGTAGTATAACTCTGCTTTAATTTAGCAAAAGCCTCTGACAAAGTTTAGCAAAGAGCTATTATGTAAATTCATAATAGATCCTTGCTTATGTTGAAGACAGTTTTCTTATCTTTTTTATCTTAAATGACAGTCAGTCAGTGAACTTCAGCAAAGAGCTATTATACTTCTTTAGTATAGTGCAGTAGAAATTTTTGACACAGCAAAGAACTATTGTGTACATGCATAATAACTATTTGCTTATCCTGAAGTCCTCTTTCTTTTTGCGCCTGAACTTTGAGAACAATTTTAAAGGGCAGTTGGTGGCATTGCCCAGGGTACCAACTGACTTTACTACAACACTGGCCAAAACAAGTAGTGCCTCAGACTATTATTAATGTTGACCTTTCTAAACACTTAATAACTGTTTTTTTATGTATTTGTTAAGGTGTTTTTCATAGTTTGTGTGTTTTTGGATGAATTGTGTTAGGCAAATGCACATTGAAGGAAATTATGACAAAAAGGAAACAGGACCTACTAATCAATGAACTTAGAACTCAGGATATAAGTTAGTTTGAAAGTGTTTGTTGTACTGTTCTAAAAAAGTCTTTGTTGAGACAAAAGCACTTAATTTATATTAAACATAATTTGTTATTTAACTTAAGGTGTATTTTCTGCCTTAGTGTTTTCCAATGGCCAGGACAGGTTTTGGAGTTTTTTTTTTATTGGTTTTATTATATGTCTGAGAGACCTCAGTATTCTTTTGGTTCATAGTTTTATTACTACCATTTATACAGAAGAGTATATAGAAAATTAAGTATTTGGTTCTTATTCAAAAGTGAAGACTGTGTCATTGTTCTCAATAAATTGCTATAAGAAAGTGCTAATAATCAGTAAAATGTTGGACTATTAAAAAAATAACTTCAAAACAACTGGAGGGTGATACAGAGTACATATCTGAATGGATTTTGCAGTCAAATATCTGCACATTTCAGCTGAAATTAGATCCAAGTATGGGCAATAACAGAGACATACAGTCATAATCTTAACTAGATATGATGGCATGAGAGTAACAAAGCAGGAGTATTTTAATAAGAGGCAGCTTCCCACACTTGTCAGCATTGTCTCTATTAATTGATTAACTGAATTAATTTTTTTTCTTAGTGAAGCAACTGAATTTTATCTTCCATAGACAATGATATATTTTATTATCTTGAAATTACATGAAGGCTGCTTACTCAAACTCTGACTTTTTAGATGACCAGCTGTAAACTGTGACACTGATTTTTTCATTTCCTACCTCTGGGACCTTATTTCTACAATGACTTTACAGAAATGTTCATAGTGCAAATACAGCAATTGTCAAAACTGATGCCTTTCACTACTGAGATGGACAAATTAATACCACCAAGGTCATACAAGGAATTTTGTGTCATTTTGCAAGAATATAAACAAAGATAAAAGGATTACTAGCAAGACAAAGCAACCACACTACCTAAAACTAAAGCAGTCAACTTTGATTAGGAGCTCTAAAGACTTTTGGAAAGAGATTACACCTGACTGCCAGAGGTAAACAGTAACTAATTCTCTCACTGAATATAAATGGAGAGCTGTCATTACAGAATCACTGATAATTTTCCAACATTTTTCTATCAGCACCTCAGCAGTACTCCATATGGATATAATCTTCAAAGAGCCATGACAGATGAATCACATCTGAATTCTCAGCATACCTTTCCTTTCTAGAAATATTATTCAATAAAGTGCATCAAACTGGAGCAATCTAGTTATGGTAAAGGTTATTGGTGGCTACAACCACAGTTTCTAAATGCCTATGATATGTTCATCCAGTAAAATATATCAGAAATATTTCTCTGTGCTGACCTGTGAAAATGACTTGCTGAAACAAGAACCAATAAACAGAGATGAATAAGGTCATGTCAACTTTCTCCATTATCCATGACCTTGAGGAAAGCTGAATCCCTGTATTAGAGTCATACAAGCTACTTAATTGCAGGCAGTATGGATTTAGAAAATGCCACAGTGCTTGTACTGCTCTCTTTTTATAATTAAAACCACACTAAGGGCCACAGGAATGCTCAGCTAACAGGAGTCAGTTTTGGTGATTTATCCAAAGCATTTAACATGGTTAACATTGAAAATTTGCTTTCCACTCTTGACACTACATGTCCTTGGACAAATTAAATTAAACTGGCACTTGTGTTATCCTGGGGATATATTCTCACGATGTTAATTGAACAGATCCATTCCTTGTCAGAATATTTGATACAAGGGATTTCATACAGCTTCTTCTGTCTTGCCTGTTGCCAAACCACTGACTGCCAGTATTTTAAAATCTGAATTATTTGCTGTGTTTATAGTACTGTTTTGTAGACATAATACAGTGCTCACAAGGAAATTGCTTTTACAGTACTTCAAAGCATGCCACAGATGTGCTACTGATTATGTTAGCTGGGTTTGATGGCCACCATAAAGGAAACAGAAACCATGCTGTTAAGAATCACAAAAGTACAAAAGACAGGCTGGGTTAGAAGACAAGTGGAGAGTCACAGGACTGGCCGGTACACAAGTAGGACTAGAGTCCTACAGCTACCTAGGAGTTTTCTTAGATATGTCAGTTGCATTTTCCATCTACAAAATAATGAAAATCAAGACAATGATGGTAATTGTCATAGACTACCCTGACCAATAACAAAAGGGGATAAGGAATCACTCACCAATGAAATACTTCTCCTCTTTCCTGGTCTTTGATGGAACATGAACACACTTCTAAACTGGCTTTAAGTAGCTCAAAATAAAATTTGCCATTTTATTGAAAGTGCCTCAAGAAGGCAACATCACTATGTTGCATTTGTATATGCAAAGTGAACCCCAGTTTAGCTGAAAGTCAGACTTCCCATCTGCACCTCAGTTTACAAAGCACCAAACCTAGAGAAGTACAGATCACCTACCAGGATTATGAATTCAAAAACATCAGTGAGAACACTAAGGTTATGGGTTTCAGCAGCGACCAAATTTGAAAACCCAACAAATATGCTACCAGTGACCTCCAAGTCTTCATCTATTCAAGAACTACAAACCTGGGAATTTTCTTCCCATAGAAATAAAGTCCTTAGCCGCACAGTCAGCTTTTACAAACTTATGTAAAGAAGAGGTCACTTTTAAATGTTGAGGCACTGTCACATAATCTATACAGCCATACAGAACAGACTTAACTGCCTACCCAGATAGGTCCTGAGAGCAAAAAGGGGTATATATTTTAAACAATATCTATTTAGGATGTTAGACAGTGGTATTTAATAGCAAGATAAAAACTATATGTTTTATGTTATTGCATTCTATTTTTGTGTACTATTTCACCATGATTGTAGGCTATAGTACATTTCAACCAGTCCAGTTTCACTGAGACCCAATAATTCAGGTCAAATTCACTGAATAGGTTCAAAGCTATACAACTACTTTATGTGGGCAGCAAGCCTCCCATACAGATCATGCAGGGCACATTTTCCCCTGCACCGCTCACTTAAAATTGCCTCTAGAGTCCTGAGGTCATACAGTCTTAGGGTGGATGTGTTTTTAAGCTTGTTTACTGGATCGTTCTTGAAGTACTGGTTATTAATGAAAAGGGATACAGTGAAAACCATGTTTCTATTATTTTGTTCTTTAACTAGGTCATAACTGATAAAGAGCCCCCAGTAGTCCAGCACACTTACCTGTACAAACAGATACCTGACTATTCTGTTTTTTTATGCTGTTGTAGCTTCTGCATTGCATGTAATCCCTCTGAATATCATTGCTGTTCTCACATAAAAAGCTTGCTGTTTCTTTCAGAGTTGAAAACTTCATGTGTAAACCATATTTCTTCTTGTTAAGGCAAGGCAACTACAGAACAGCAAGGCTCATTGTGTAAGAAATTAATGCACTTTCAAGATAATGTCAGTGTAATTAATATGTAATGCATGGAGTGCCGTGATTACGCTCCAATATTGGGAGAAAGGCAATACAGTTAAGCACTACTCTAACACGAGACCTGATAGTAACAGTACTTAGAAAGATGGTTAACAAAAGTACTTCCAGTCCACACTAAGGTTTCTACCAGCTTTCAAAGATGGTAAAACACTTTGCTCTTTTTTATTCTATAACTAAAGTTCAATGTACTACAAAGAACTATGACTGGGTCTCAGATCATAACCTTTAATTATGTGTTCTCAACATGGATGCCAAGAATTGCTTGCCATCCATGTTTCAAACACATAATAACATGGTTACAATCAGAGACCAAGTCGTAATTCTACAGATTTTGAACATACGTATCAGAAAAGGAAGCTATAGAAGGATTCTGTTTAGCACATTTATAAATTAATATCTCTTGAAAAGTAACAGTAACACCCTTTCCTAAAAAAACAAGGTATTTCAAATGATGGACAGAATTTGCAATATGAATCTAGTTTTTGTGACTCAGCCAAGCAGTCTGGATTTTAATATGGTGATTAAGTGACTTTATAGATGTCATGCCTGGACTGCTTCACTGGGGGATATAAGGTGGTAAAAACTGGGAAACACTGCTGATTCCAAAATAGTTATTAATCTCTAAGCCATAAAGCTATCAGCAGCAAGATAGATAGATAGATAGATAGATAGATAGATAGATAGATAGATAGACAGACAGACAGACAGACAGGCAGACAGATAGATAGATAGAATAAATTATTAAAACATGTCAAAAGAAGTATAGCATAATGCCAGGTAGTGCGGATGCAGAGAAATAGTTGATACATTTGCAGTTCAGAGCCAGCATCAGTGCTGACATGTTAGCAGTGCAATGCCTCTGAATTGTTAGTGTTAAGTCAGCACTTGGAAATGTGCATCAGGGAAACTTTCAAGAGTCATATTATCACAATTATTATGTAAATACAAATATGTACTCAGATGATTAGCAGGAGTTACTTGTATCTTCAAAAGTGTTGCTACATTACATGCTGTTAGACATTGTTGATAAGCTGTCATCAGTTATTTACCATAGTTTTTTTTTAATTTTATGACATATCAACATTTAAGTGACAAAAGGTACAAAGTTCTTGTTGTATTACACTAAAAATCTGCAGTTGATAACAACTCTGTGCTTGTGGGAGATTTCACTTCTGGTTGTTTCATTTCACAGCCCACATGAACTTTTTTCTGCTTTGTATTCTTATCCTTGGATATGATTCTTCCTTACTTCCTTATTTTCTAGGATCCCCTCTCACATCATCATCACCATCATCACATTTTCTTCTCTCTCTCCATTCAATTCTGCCATCCACCTCCACTCACACGTCTTCCTTTGGCAGTTGTTAGCCTTGTTTTCAGTTTCCTCTAGATCTTGATTCTTAATCTCCTGCCTTTTGTTTCATTGTGTTCATGTAATCATTGCATTGCTCCCGTTAGTAATCAGCACTAGCATGTCCCCACATAATATCCTAATGTCAGTCTTGTCTAACCTTCTGCATAGTTCCACATCTCCTCATGTTGAAGTACTCCTGCATGCTGCCCTCTGTTGTCTCCTTGGTGTACTTCTAGTATTCAGCCTTATTTCAAAAGAAAATGTCAAGTTCTTTGACTGTAAAATGCCACAACCACCACCTCCTTACAGTTTCCTCAAGCTTACTGCTGGCCAGCAGCACCCACAACCCATCTGTATCTCCCCTCTCCTTTTCCTCCATCATGTCCTAGTTCCCCTATATCAGTAATCCTGTCTTCACCATGCTGTTCTACTGTTCCTTCCAGAAAGACCATCAGTGACAGTACTTCATATCAGTAATATATCTCACCATGTTCTCCCATAGTTCTCTTCTATTTTTCTCATATTTGTTTTAAGTGAAGATGTGAAGTTGGGGGATGTTTTTTGTCTTTGAGCTTTGATTGGACTCCATAATATATACAAGTGAGCTAAGGTGAGGCCATGCAATATAAAAGAAGTGATACTCTTTATCTGAAAGAGAGTCACAGCTTACACTTTTCCTAATACATGCATTTACGTTCTTCCCATGCCTGTCTCTCTTTCTCTCTCTTCCTGGTAGTGTCCTGTGCTCAATCAAAATTCAGGCTTGTATTTACTAGTCAACTCACCTCTGTACTCCTGTACACAACTACTGATATATCCTCCCTTTCGTGCAGAAACTCTTTCCAGTTACATATAGTCACAGGTGATGGATTGCTCTGCCATTACAAATCATCTCAATGCAGTTTGCCTTGCCTTTTAAAAGCAGTTAACTGGCAGATATAACTCAACACTTATCTGACACAGTCACTCCCCTCTTCTCATTTTGTTGTCTTTTACTGAGAAACAAAGTCAACAAGTGGGCAATGTTCACTGTAAAGGAACACATATTCTAAGTGATAGGAAATTAAGCTAAGGTGGAAAGCATCTTTAAAACAGATAAGTAGAAATCACTTCAAAACTATGAGTGCTAGGAAAATAAAATGTACAAAGCAGGTATGAAAAAACTTTGGGGATAGATGGAATGCAAATGGGAAAGGGATATTGGTGGAAGATGTCAGTTCATTCCATGGCAATGGATTCCTCAAAAGTCCACCTTAGTGAATGACAGTCACTAAAAAAACAGTATTTGGAACTACATTCACTGAAGAAGGAAAATGACCTGTTAATTATTTTATATGGGGGTACAGTCACTAAAAAAAACAGTATTTGGAACTACATTCACTGAAGAAGGAAAATGACCTGTTAATTATTTTATATGGGGGTACAGGTCATGTTCTCCCTGCACCCATTGCTTATTATAA
Organism: Protopterus annectens; assembly: GCF_019279795.1. Taxonomy (NCBI): domain Eukaryota; kingdom Metazoa; phylum Chordata; order Ceratodontiformes; family Protopteridae; genus Protopterus; species Protopterus annectens. The sequence goes on along the minus strand of NC_056733.1, from coordinate 1,496,488,507 downwards.
TAATCTCCAAGGGTGTTACATTTTTGAAGAAATGGAAACTTCCAAAATTAAAGTTGCTGAAGATTTTGACCAGCCATGTTACCACAGTTGCCACTTTTAATTTAAGATAGATTTGACAAAGATATTTAAGAGCCGTATGATTCCCTTTTATGGAAGTAACAAACATTTGGGTTTGACTCAAAAATTACAGAATGAAAGAACAGTGCCACTGGACATGTATGTTGCAGAAGGATATGTTAAGTATCCGAGAGTAATGAATATGGGTTAAGGTAACAAACACTAGGCACCACAAAGTACTGCTAAGAATGGATCGGACATTGAAATTACACATGTGATATGCTACCTGTAAATTTATGGAGGGAAAGTTATGCGTTGTATCACCATGTGGTACATCAAAAGGTCAAATGACAACTGAGACAGAGAGTACCTGTAAACATCAGTGTATACAGATACAGTCATGTTCTTGTTTGCTTACTTTCAAAATGTTTTCTAATGACCCAAGATGTTTGGCTGCCTTTTGTACTGCCGTATGACCATCAGAGAATGTATAAGAAACATTAGGAGTCAAGAAAGATATAGTGCCTTTAAGTGGATTTATTATCTTTAACATGCTCAGTGTCTGCTGCCTTTTAGTTCTTTCAAATGTACTACTTTCTTTTAACAGATAAGTGGGAAATAGATCCTTCTGAGCTGACAGTTGTACAGGAAATTGGAAGTGGTCAGTTTGGAGTAGTTCATTTAGGATACTGGCAGGGAAGTACCAAAGTGGCAATCAAGATGGTTCGGGAAGGTGCTATGTCTGAAGAAGACTTCATGGAGGAAGCTCAAGTAATGATGTAAGTTGTCTTTAGAAATTTCAAATTCCACCGAGTGCATTGTTTTTCCACAGTTTTACACCATTCTGACTGTGGTAGTGCAGTGGTGTGACTGTCTCAATATATTTACTGACGCTAGCACCTTTGCAAATGGTTTTCAGATTTGAGTTGTAACAAATGGTAAATTAATGCCCTGTGAATACTTTAGCTTCAGATGCCCTCTCTGCTTAAGAAAAATGTCATAAAATACCTACTTATTGTTATGTCTGCTCTTACACATATTTATGAAGGTATTTTAGAAGATGTTTCAAAGGTGAGAGGCAGTAAGAATGCAATGCACATGGTTACAGTATTCAGCCAGCAAACATGCAAGTAACTTGCATTTCTAGTGTATTATGTAATTGTACTTTTGCTTGCACTGTAGTTCAGGCTGTTTTAGAGTTACACATTTTAATGTTCTGCTCACAGCAGGGCTATATTTTTAACTAGTTGTGAAAAATCACCATACGTTTACAGATACAAATTTAATACAGTAGCACAACCTGCTATAAAAGAAACACTGGTCTGCAGTTAAGTAAAGTTTCATCATATGTAACTCTTCTTTACCATTTGATTAGGTTCTAGCTAGAAATTCCATTTGTTTGCAGTTATAATTTCTCTTGGGTCTTGTTATAATGCAGATACTGTGGAAGCACTGTTTGTGTGAGATCAGTGTGTACTTTTATGGAGATTTTTTTTATTCCTCACTGCTGTGTGACCAACCAATTAATACATATAACAGAAATGGGTATGAGAATGAATTTCCTCTACATGGGAGTGTAGGGGGTACTTGCCTCCTTTAAATATGTTTTTGAGGACTGAGCATCAATTTTAAGTGAACTGCATTCTGAGTCAGTTCTAATCAAGAAGCTGGTTTATGATATTTTATTTTATGATGTAAATTATGGGAAATGTCACATAATAATAAATGAGACAAAAACAGCAAATATCAGGATGTAATAGAAGTCTGATGTTATCATGAAAAATATAAGAACTTCAGTGATATCAGGGATAAAACTGTAAAAACTGTCTTTTTCAGGGGACGTACTTCTTAACTGTCATTGATTTTCTGGGACATCCCTGAATTTGTCTTAAAATTTTGTTCTGTTCCTCTTAATTCCCCAAAAACTGGTGATTTGGGAATAATAGTGGTAGATTACACTTCATGAATAATGACAATAGTCAACTTCTTTTATGTCAGCCAATTTTAAAAAGACTCGCTGATTGTCCCTGTTTATTTCTCGATTTTTTCCTGATTCTGGAGGTAAGAGGTTAGAAAATCCTTCTACGTTGCCCACCTAATCACAAAAGTGTTCATATCCAGATCAAAAGAGGTCACTGTGCCCCTCTACTCATCACTCATCAGACCCATCATAGAGTACAACACCCCATTTGGGATGTACCTTACAAGACACCTGCAACAGCTGGAAAGACCACAGAAGTACCTCACCAAGAGGATCATTGGCTTCAAACAGGTGCCCTATGCAGCTCGACTGAAGAAACTCCAGCTGTACTCGGTTACATACCGCCTACTCAGAGGTGATCTCTGCCTGACATACAAGGCCATGTCCATCCCAGAATTGATGGAGATGTTCAACCTAAAGAAAACCTTATCCCCTCGAGCCACACACTCTAGGGATCTAAACCTCACCACAACAATAAATGGGACATGCTGGAGGGATAGATTTCTGTCCCAGAGACTTCCCATGCTTTGGAACAAGATTCCAGTCTACATCAGGCAGAGCTCCTCGCTAACACTGTTCAAAAGAAACCTTGACGAGTGGATGGGAAACAGAAAGTTTACCCTGGGGATCACTTCAGTGGCTCTGCTGGACAGAGGCACAGGGAACTAATCTAAGGGGGCGGTGAAAGCCAACACATTCTGGCTAGGCTTATAAATGCCTTTGGGCAGATAGCCTAGTACCTACCTATGAACCTATAAGAGGTTAAGAGCTTTGGGGATCCCCTTTTCTCCCCAACACACCTCCACTAAGTATACCAAGTCTGAGGTTATTCTACTTTGTGGCAACAGGAATACTTTGCTTCTGACACAATCAACTATTCTGCGCACTCTGAGATATTTCAACCTTCAGGATTAGTATGTTTAATAAGGTATGGAACACAGTCTCCAAATCAGGAGGTATACGGAGGTATAGCTCCCTGCAGAAAGATCTTATTTTTCTCTTCTGTTTTTTAATATGCTGTTGGGAAGCAGCTGACTTGTTTTTAACACCCTTTATCTGTACATTAACAACCTGTTGGAAAATGTTCAATCTCCTATACAGTGAAGGTGTGCGTTTCTCCCAGTCTGTAAAATACAGTAGAATGGCAGTAAATAGCTGCAGTAATATTAAGATGAAAGACAGATCATAGTGAAGTAGGTTGAATGAGGTGTGTGAGAAAACTTTTTTACAGAGGTACTAAATGAAAAGGCATTAGAGGGGTGGCTAGAGGAAGTTTGTATGCAGACTGTGTTACCAGGTTAATTCCATTTTAGTTACAGAAAATTCACACTAGGTTTGTAATTATGTGCCCTAATAAAAATCTCACTGCTGTTGTGGATGGATTGGAGTCCGTTTATCTGTAGTGCCTTCAACCATCCTTAACCTGCGCTGGTACATGTTTAGAAAAGCCACAGCATTATGGGATTCTACTGTCCAAGAAAGTGTTCATGCCCTAACATTATCAACCATAGAATTTTGAGACATCTAAGCCCTGGCTTTGGCATCACTGTCTATGACCCAGAATGTACTGGAGTCTCTGCCTTCTCTTATGTTTCATCCAGCATAAGCAGAATCCAGTTAATAAGTCTGGAAGAAAGCTTTGCTTGGTAGTGCGCCCTCCCTGAAATGCCACAAGCTTTCTCAGGAGTCCTTTATGTGGTAAACTGTATGCAGATGTACAACGTGACATAGTATTTATGCATCTTGTTGCACTATTTAGTGTTTTGAGTTGTTTATGTTTCTATTTTTGTCTTTCTTGCAACAGAGCATTGTGTTTCATATTGTCAAATATATGAAACATTGAATGCCATATGTGTGTGGTGTGTGTGTGTGTGTGTGTGTGTGTGTGTGTGTGTGTGTGTGTGTGTGTGTGTGTGTGTGTGTGTGTGTGTGTGTGTGTGTGTGTGTGTGTGTGTGTGTGTGTGTGTGTGTGTGTGTGTGTGTGTATGTATGTATGCGTGCTTGTGTGTGTATATACGTGTGTCTGTATGTGTGTGTGTGTGTGTGTGTGTGTGTGTGTATATATGTGTCTGTCTGTTTATGCAGTGCCCCATTTGCACTGTCAATTCAGTGAACTTCCTTGTTGGTACTGATTGGGCTCCTACATCTGTGTTTACAACAGTACTGTTGCTCATCTGCATATGACCCAATAGGCTTCAGAGTATGTGGGTCCTTTGTTTCATAATTCTCCAGTTAAAAAATAAAGTCACCAGAAGTGATTCCAGCAGGATCATTCCTTGGTGATAAACCACAAAACTCCCTCAAGATAAATAATAAATGTTTGGGGTAACATAGACACCAAGTCTGCAGTTGCTTCAGTTCTGTAATTTAAAATAAAACTTTTAAAACAAAAAATGGAGAAGCTTGATAAACTGAAACACCTCACTTTATTGACTAAGCACTTTCGTCTCGGTACTATGGATTTCATCAAAATAACAAAGTAGCTGAAACTCCCAGCTTTAATACCATGAAAATGGTCTTGCAACCAAAGAATTAATGAATCAATTAGAAAATTATTTAAATAGACATGACATCATTGAGTAAAACAAATCAGAACCCATCATAAAAAAAACATTCATAAAAACGACACCTTATAAAACACTTAATACAGGGTAACACCAAAAAGGAAAAGCTTTAAACGGGAAACTTTGTTTTGAGATTCAAGACACTACTAATGGTAACCTGGTCATTGAGCCCAGGGAACATGGTTGCATTACATTTAAGTTGCCACCTCAGTTCCTTGTACTCAAGAAAATTATTGGATGGTACACCCCTAGGCCTTAAATCAACATGGTCTGTTACAATAAACGTGTCTATAGTATCTTGCCGAAAGACATGTTCAGCTAAACAGCGTATGCTGAAATCAACAAAAGGCCACATTAGCAACTTTTTTTCTGAGTGGAAAAAAAGTGCTTGGCCTACTTAACACCACACAAAACTTCGAACCCTACAAAGTGGGGGGCTTTGCCCCTCCACACACACACCCCTCTTTCAGCAAGATAATACAGACCCCAATAAACTTAAAACAATGAGAAGGGATGGCTTTTATATGCTTAAACAGGCCATTCTTTTCCTCCTTCCTTCCTTTGAATTTCATACTGATACTGGTATATCCTGCTTCACAAAGCCCTCTTGGTTTTCACTATATAAAAACCTTCAGACACTTGGCACTTGGCCACATAAATAATACCCTTACTGTCACAATAATACTTATGATGAAGTTTGGTTACACCATACCCTTCCAATAGAAGGCAGGGAGCTTCCAAGATTACTTTCATTGTGAATAATGGCCAAACTTCACCATGAAACCATCAGCATTCGCCATATAAGGTCACTCAAGTAGGGTCTTAAAACTAGAGTCCTTCTTGTAAACAATCACAGGTTTCTCTCCAGCCTTGCTAAGGTGCTCATGATCAACCCTGAAAAAGTTCCAGTTTTTACCAATAATGGTGTGGAGCTTGTCAAAATGTAAATTGTAGGGTTGCACCAATGCATTTTTGAAAAGGACCCTGACTGTTGATGACACATAACTCACAAACCCTCTCAGCACCTAGACCCCAGTTGGTAGTCTCCAACAAAGGAGAAAATCACCCAGACTGTCTTTTTGTCTCCATTTCACTAAAAATATAATTCAAAAACAATAATGGGTAACCTCTTCTTTCCAACATCCCACTTAGTTTTATGCATTTGGCTTGATACACTAAGTCATTGGAGACCATACAAGCTAACCTCACACATTGCCCCTTCGCCAATGACTTTTTTTGGTGAAGGGGAAGCCAACAAAAATAAAAACAAGGAAACAAGAAAAAAAATAGAAATATACATATAAATGTTTAAGACATAAATGTATAAACATATATATATATATATATATATATATATATATATATATATATATACACACACACATATATACACAAAAAATACACATGTAAAAACATATGAAAAATGTAATATTATCTAAAAAGTGGTCTAGCCTTAAGCATGGGTTTGATGGGAACTTTGACATTAAGACCAAGACCAAAAGCACTTCGCAATCTAATAATCCATTTGGCCTCTAGTTGTTTGATACTTAAGTTAGTATCATATTAGCAATCCTAATGTGTTTAATGCTTTAGCCAAAGATATTAAACAGAGCACAAGAGAGCACAGTTTCAAGTTTATGGTTATTGGGCGAATGTGTCATAGTATTCGTAGGGGGGGGGTGAGTAATTTGACTGAATAACTAGTGGCCAAATGGATTATTAGATTGAGAAGTAATTTTGGCCATGGTCTTAATGACAAAGTTCTGATCAAACCCATGCTTAAGTCTAGACCACTTTTTAGATAATGTTAAGTTTTTAATATGGTTTTATATGTGTATTTTTTGTGTATATGTATATAAATTTATACATTTATGTCTTAAACATTTGTTTATTTATATATATATATTTTTTTCTTGTTTTATTGTTTTTATTTTTTGTTTCAACATATTGTGATGTTATGGGGTGTGTATTAGATTGTTTGGCACCTTTAAGTCTGGGTACTTTGTGATTGGTCAGCTTTTAATTAGAGTTGTTATTTTAAGCCGATTTAGTTTGAATTTTATTACATCTGAAGAAGCAGTCTCAACTGTGAAAGCGCTTATGTGTTGTTTTACAACAGTCAAAGGAGATTATACTGGATCCTTTGGTCATATCTGAGTCCACGTGGTTTTTTTTTTTTTTTTTGGAATTATTAAAATAAAATGGTGAGACTTTCCATACTGGACAGTACCCATAAGTTCTGAACAGTGCTTCTGAAACAGAACATTTACACCTTTAGCTCATTGGATATGTGTTTAACATTTCTGTTTAAATACTGTGTAACTTTCTCTTCTCTTTACATTTGCAGGAAGCTTTCTCATAATAAATTAGTTCTCCTGTATGGTATTTGCAGTCAGCAGTCTCCCTTGTACCTGATATCTGAGTTTCTAGAACATGGCTGTCTCTTAGACTATCTGAAAAATCACAAAGGGCGTTTTTCTAAACTTCTCCTGATTGAAATGTGTAAAGATGTCTGTGAAGGGATGGCATACCTCGAAAGTGTTCGATTCATTCACAGAGACCTGGTAAGACTGATTCCTCTTGCTTATTATTTATTTATTTAGTTATTTTAGTTGCAGCAATGTTTAAAATGTCATTTTAAACTCTTCTTACCTTAAAGACACTAAGAGTAGACTACAATGAATACTGTTACCTGCAAGTAACTTGAGCTATGTGTGCATGTTATTTATTTATTATTTATTAATTATTAATCATTAGTTTGCTAACTATCCTGCGGTGGTGGTGCTGCAGTAGCGTTGTCGCCTCACAGTAAGACGCTGTCTGGTTCGATTCTCAGCTAGAGCGTCGTCTGCGTGGAGACATGCGTGAATGTGCGTACCCTTCGTTGAAGGTTGTGCGTCAGGCCTGGCAAGCCGGTACGTAAAATCAACTGCCAATCATTAGCTGACCAGAGTCCCGCTGTGGCGACCCCTAACCGGGAAAAGCCGAAAGACACAATCATTAGTTTGCTAACTGAGTAAGTGAATTGGTCCAAGGAGCATTTTCAGCCATGACCCTGGCCGAATTTACATATAATGAGGTAGAGATTACAAATATATTGTTCATGTAGTGCTTTAAAAAAGTACATTTATAAAATACAGATAGTTGAAGGAAACATGCTAAGCAGTTTTACACACTGTAATCAAAGCAGGTGCAGTATACACACTATATACAAGTTAGCAGCACTGACAACAGAGACGTCATTATGAAATTAAAGAAAAAAAAGACAATAATTGAAGAAACTCTTCAGATTTCCAGAAAGTGAGATTAACAAGGGTCTATAGTGTAATGACATTTATTTTCCATCACAAGAATGGGACTTTAGTTTTAACCTAAAAATAGTTACGTTGTCAGTGTTCCAAATTCCAAGAATTCCAAACAAAAGGATATAGTTTAGTGAAGAATTTTTCTGTCATAACAAGTATAAATGAGGTTCTTGACAAGGCTGTCATTGTTGCTCCCAAAGGGAATAATAAATTTCCCTATGCAGTAATTTACTTTTTATTAGCAGATAATAACACATATTTAGTGATCTGAATATGAGAGACTTTAAAAGTGGTAAACAACTAACCTGATCTGGTAGCCAGTGGCATTTGTTACATGTAATAAAATGATGTTCTGTGCAATCTCTGCCTCTGTTATGGCTACAGCATGGATGGCTTTTAAATTCTAGCTGGAAAAATGTGATTTTGAATTTTATGTCATATATTAGGTAAAACATATGACACATTTGTTATGGAAAGAGTGGAAAAATGAATAAACTAAAGGTCATAGCTGCTAAGATTAATAGTCTGGGAGACATTCTTCCAGAGTCTGAGACATTTTGCCAGAGTGTGATCTAGATATTGTGGCAATTTTTGAGTCACAGTGCACAGATAACCTCAAAAGTACATAGCCATGCTAGGTTGTGCATTGCTTGGACAGTACAGACTTTGGGTGGCAATTATTTAATTGTGAGACACTGTGATGTAAGCAGAATTATACCATGACCCCCCCAAAACATGCATGCTGATTGGCCAGCGTGCACATTGTAAATCGAGTTATACTAATGGAAAAAGGTCCGGTCGCCCAGACTTTTTTCCATTAGTATAACTCTACTTTTAAAACACTGTCTCGCTATGTTAAATGAGTTTAACATAGCGAGACAGCTTTAAAATAAGCAACGGAGATCTCCGTTGCTTATTTTAAAGCTGTCTCACTATGCTAAACCCATTTAACATAGCGAGACAGGTTTTTAAAAAAAAGCAACGGAGAAAGCAAGATCTCTGTTGCTTTTTTTTACTGTTTCGCTATGTTAAATGGGTTTAACATAGCGAGACAGTTTTAAAATAAGCAACGGACATCTCCGTTTAACATAGCGAAAACAGTAAAAAAATAGCAACGGAGATCTTGCTTTCTCCGTTGCTTTTGCCCACAGCTCTGATGTACTGCGCAGGCGCGCAGTACATCAGAACTGCCGTGGATGCCAGACATCTGCGGAAGGGCAGTAAACAGGCATTATACTATGCCATTATTTAAGAAAAGTAATAGTTTCTTTTCTTAAATAATGTCATGGTATAATAGCAATAACCCACTTCTGGGTGTGGGTAATGCTGTATTTACCCACGGTTGGCTTTGTTTGGTCCCTCGGGTTTCGCCCTCGGGACCAAACCACGCCAACCGTGGGTAAATCCAGCATTATCCACACCCAGGCGTGGGTTATTGCTATAATAATTTTGAAAGACTGTGATGTAAGCAGAGATACTTGATATAGGATTTTATAGAGGCTCAAAAAGGAGCCACAACTTACTGTGATTCACTTAACAGTGATCAGTTCATTTACAAGGCAGAGCTATGTTAAAAAGCATAAAGGGGAACACTCCAGGCACGCAAGTCCTAAGTGCTTGAAAACCACCGTACCAAAGCCAAGGACATCAAACACCATGTAACTCATGTAGGCTGCTGCTAGCACTCAAACTCAAATGCAAGTTTGGAAAACACCCATAGGGAGAGAGCAGGAAGAGGATTTTAAGGTTAGGAAGCAGGGGAGGGAGTTTTAGTGCCAGGGAGAAAGAAAGGACTTTTAGGTTTTAGGAGCAGGAGGGGGCTTTTGTAGTTAGGGAGCAAATGATGAATTTAAGTTGTGAAGGGGTTGGAGTTTTAGGTTTTTGGAGTGATCAGGGACTTAAGGGTTAGAGAGGATGAATGGAAGTTTGGAGTAGTGGAGGAAGGACTCGGGTTTGGAACTGGATAGGAGTTTTAGGGTTAGAGGTTAGGTACTATAAGGCTATATGGTTTTATAGGGTTGGGTGTTGAGAGGGCTACATAAAAAACGGAGCTTAGGATAATGGGAGTTTGAGCACTTGCTTTTTCAGGCAAGTGGCAGTGAGCAGTTATGTTGGGAGCTACTAGCACATGAGCACCTGAGCTAGACTTGGCATAAAAGCCATCTAAAAGGTAAACAACTGGAACAGACTTTACCTAGGGGGGCACTGTATGCAAGGATTCAAAGTACAGGGTCTTTGGTACCATCATTTCTAAAGGAAATTCACAGACATAAAAAATGATGTCATTGGTAAATGCACTGAAATCCTTGAATCATTTGTGGATTCCAAAACTGATAGAAAAGCTAAACACTTTCCTTTTGAACATGTTCATTAGGCTAATTTGACATTCTTGACTTGGAAAATGGTATTACTCACTGCTGTGACTTTGACTATGAGAGTATCTGAGTTGCAAGCTCTTATAGTAATTCAACTTTATTTTAACTTTCATGGGGATAGGGTATCCTTAAGAATCAGCCCTTCCTTCATGTCAAAGGTTGTATTTGAATTCACCTTAACTTAGTCGATCTATCTCCATCTATTCTTTCCTGAACCGAAAATAAGGGAGAGAGAATACTACATACTTTAGTTGTCCACAGACATGTCAGATACTATATTGACAGGACAAAAGACTTTAACTTATAATCAGGTGTTCTTTTACTATGAAGGCAGGAAAAAAGGGAAAACCAGTGTCAAAGCAAATTATTTCCACTTGGTTATCCCATGCAAGCTAATTTTGTTATTCCCGCCATGGAAAGGCCCTTCCTTTCAAGGTCAAAGCTCAGTCTATTAGAGCTCTGGCTACTTCTTAAGGTTTTTGAAAAGTGGTGGACTCTAGAAATATTGGTCATCTATACACACATTCTTTAAACATTATAAGATTGATTTTTTTCTTGAGATCAAGACAGATTTTTCTAGGACTAATCCCCCAGGGCTCCTGGACTCTAACCATTCTTCTTCTTCCCTGCATATCTATGCTTTGATAATCATCCTATATAGCTTAGGTTACTGTGACAGTGGTCTGTTTATTCAAACATATACTGTTACAGTAAGCTTTTTCTTGACTTTTACAAGCTTAAGGCTAAATGCTGCACATCAATAAAACTAGCTTTGTAAAACATTTATAAACTTTTATTGTACAAGCTGTCTTCACCTTTTATGTTTTTAACAAGTCATAATTTTATAGTAAGAACATGGACATACCATTGCTGTCCATTTGCTCAGCGCTATCATGATTTCCAAAGTTCCACCCATTATGGGTACTTTAAATACCTTAAGACTATGAGGAGCTGCCCAGTCCCAGATTTGCTACTTCTTTGCAGTCCCTTACAGGATTGTGGTGCTTTTGATGGAGAACTACCATATGATGTTCTTCGTGTTTCACTGTTGCAGTCATCACATTTGGGTTATCCCTGCCAGGTAGCCCTCAGTCGGCCCGAATACCAGAGACTTAGTATTTCTGCATTGGTTGCTGTCACTTCAGGACTGATGTCAGGTCGTCAGTAGTATAAAGTAAGGCAGCCGACGCCATTACATTAATCTTTCTTGATGAGGAGCCCATACCAGAAGCAGTTCGCACGAGTGCCGGTCGACCGCTACCTGAGTTTTCGTATTCTAAATTGAAGTTGATGTCTTCTAAAGCTAAATTTATGCAGACAGTTAAGGAGTTCCTGCAGGTCCAGCCACCCAGGTTCAGTAGGCATTGCCCCTACAAGCACTGGTCCTTTCCTGCCCCCTCCAGGTCAGTTCAGCTCAGACCCCGGGGAAGCAGACCCCCCTCCCAGACAACAGCCACAGGAAATGCAGAGATCAAAGCAATGGAGTACCTCCACTTCTAAACCAGGGAGTGCAAAACCACCCCCTCATGGTAAGAACTCACAATGACTCTACACTTCCACCCATTCCCTCTGCCCACCTGCACTTGCTCCTGGGAGGAAAACTCTCCTTCCACATAAGCACCTGGGCCACCATTACCAACAACCGCTGGGTCCTCAACATAGTGTCCCAGGGATACAAAATTTCTTTCCACACTCTAACAACCCCAGAAGTGTTCCCAGATCTTCCTCCAAACCAGTGGGCAGAGGCCAAAAAGCAAGTCCTTTCCCTACTCTCTATGAGGGCAATAGAGCATGTTCCTGCAGAACAGATAGGCCAAGGTTTCTACTCCAGGTTCTTCCTGGTGCCCCATCCTCGATCTATCCATTCTAAACACCTTCCTGGTGATACCAAAATTCAAAATACTCACCCTCCAGCAACTACTATCTATGCTCTCCAAGGATGCTTGGCTAGCCACCCTAGACCTAAAAGAGGCCTACCTACATATCCCAATCAGGGAATCATGCAAGAAGAATCTTCTTTTCAGGGCAGGATCACTGCCCTTTGAGTTCTCTGTACTTCCCTTTGGCTTATCTACTGCTCCCAGAGTTTTCACAAAATGTCTGACTCCCACCATTGCTTTTTGCAGGCAAAGAAATATTCAAATTTACCCATACTTAGACAACTGCCTGATTCAGGCAGACAGTCAGGAAAAGCTGCTCAAGCACTTGGCCTTTGTAAAGGACCTGCTGACCTCTCTAGGGTACACTACCAATGAAAAGAAATCCAAACTAGTACCCACCCAAAAAATTATATTCCTGGGTGCAAGCCTGGACACAGAATCCCAGATGGCATTCCTTACACCAGAAAAGTAAACTTACCTGACAGCCTATTTCTCTCAACTAGCCACCAGACCACAGTTATCCACAAGTAAAATCCTGCAAGCTCTGGGGTTCATGGCTTCTTACATTCTACTCATTCCATATGCCAGACTGCATATGAGGAAACTTTAATGATACCTAAAAAGCCTTTGGTGTCAACACTGTCAAGACCTGGAAACTCTTATACCAATGATACCTTGTCTAAGGAAAGATTTTCTTTGGTGGGCAGCAGCATGCTACCACAACAAGGGACTACCCTTCTCACAACCCCACGCCGCCCAGACCCTTACCACAGATGCATCAGACTATGCCTGGAGTGCACACCTGGGTGGCAGGTGCATAGAGGGCCAATGGAGCCCACATCAAACACACCTGTACATCAACCAAAAAGAGATGTTAGCTGTCCAGCATGCATTTACAGCTTTCAGACCCCTTCTCTCCCCAAGGACTCTACTGATCAAAACAGATAACACTACTGTGATATGGTATATCAACAAGCAGGGAGAGACTCATTCCTACCCTCTGTGCAGGCTCACCATGACCCTTTGGCAAACAGCCTCAGCCATGCAACTACACCTGTTAGCACAATTCTTGCCAGGCTGTCTAAACTCTCTGGCAGACAACTTAAACAGAAATCTTCTGGACCAACACGAGTGGCAGCTAGACCAAAGAACCTTCACCCTTATAACTCAGAAATAGGACACCCCGAAGGCAGACCTCTTTGCTTCCCACTCCAACCATCAGCTCAGCAAGTTCTGCATGAGGGAGCCTCACTACAGAACTTGGAAAGTGGATGCTCTATCCTTCCAGTGGGTCAACCTCTTGGTCTGTGCATTTCCCCCACTACCTCTCATTACCAGGGTACTGCTCAAAATAAGGGAGGAAAAACCCTGGACAATCCTGATTGCCCCAGACTGGCCACGTCAGCATTGGTACCCACTGCTGCGCAGCCTGTCACCTCTGCCACCATGGCATCTCCCTCAGATCCCAACACTCTTGACCCAGAGGGAAGAAGAATTCAAGCATCCCCAATTGCAGACCCTCAATCTGGCAGCCTGGCTTATTTCTTGACCACTGTACAAGCTGCCAATCTCAGCAAACAGGTTCTAGACGTTATACGTGAGGCCAGACACCCTAGCACTAGAAAGTCTTATGCTGACAAATGGGAAAGGTTCTGCACCTGGATCCAGGCTAAGGGAGCCGATATGGCACAGCCCTTCCTACCTCTCATCCTGGATGACCTAGCTGACCTACTACACAGTGGTTTATCCTTTTCCTCTATTAAAATTCATGCCTCTGCTATCTCTGCTCATTTCAGCACTGAACAACCTCTTTTCTCACAACCGCTCATCAAACAGTTCCTAAGAGGGGCTAGCAACTTGAGGCCACCCAGAAGAGCACCTACCCCAGCTTGGGACCTAAACTTTGTGTTGGTAAAGCTCACCCTGCCCCCCTTTGAACCAGCAGCTTCAGCAGAGTTAAAGTTTTTCTCATGGAAAACAGCTTTGCTTCTGGCCATCACTTCAGCAAGAAGAGTATTTGAGCTACAAGCACTAATAGTTGTAGAGCCCTTCATCATTTTCCATGCTGACAGGGTCTCCCTCGTGACTAACCCATCCTTCATGCCAAAAGTGGTGTCCAGTGTGGCTCTCAACCCATCCATTCATTTGCCCACCTTTTTCCCTAACCCACAAAACAAGGGGGAAATGATACTGCACTCTCTAGATGTGCACAGACAGCAGATTCAGCTAGACAGGACTAAATCATTTTGAAAGAGTGATCAGTTGTTAGTCAGCTTTGCTACAGGAGCAGAGGGCAAAGCCATATTCAAATAAACCATTTCCAAATGGACAGCACACTGCATCCATTTCTGCTACAAGCAACACAGGAAACCTCCCCCTAAGGGGGTCAGGACACACTCTACCAGAGCAACCTCCACCTCTGCAGCTTTCCTCAGTGGGGTCCTCACCAGGGACATCCTGGAGGTTGCAACATGGATATCTGTTCATACCTTCACCAAGCATTACCACCTGCCTATCTTCTCCAAATCCAGTGCAGGCTTTGCCACTGCAGTCTTGCAGGGCATCCTAGCCAGCCCCCAGTCTTCTTGACTGCCTCCACCCTTTTTTTCAGCTTTGGGAATCAACCCAAATGTAATGACTGCAACAGTGTAACACAAAGAACATAGTACAGTTGTGTACACTTACCATAAATGTAGATGTCTGAGTGTATTCACTGTTGCAGTCCTGGTTTCCCTCCATCCACCCCTCTCTCTCTCTCTCTCTCTCCTTACAAGGAACTTTTTGGTATTTACTTTCTACTGGTGGGGTACTTCCACCATATCCTAGCTCCCTCTTGGGGACTCCTGACAGTTAGGGCAAGAAAAACTGATGTAATGGTGTCAGCTGCCTTACTTTATACTACTGACGACCTGACATCAGTCCTGAAGCATCAACAACTGATGCAGAAATATTAAGCCTCTGGTATTCGGGCCAAATGAGGGCTACCCTGGCAGGGATAACCCAAATGTGATGACTGCAACAGTGAATACACTTGAACATCTACATTTATTGTAAGTGTACACAACTGTACTTTTTGGTCTGTGTTATGTGTTCCACTCAAATATTCATCTTAAAAGATGAAGCAAGCCATGATTTTATAGGATCATTGTAAGCAGTCCAGGACAAGGATGAACCTGACATATCTACTTAACACCTTGAATTCTTTCCATAACTTTTTGTTTTCAGTCTTTGGTATGTTTTTTCATGATACTATGCCATTGGGGTAGTATAGTGGGTAACTTCATGTCCGTAAGATTTAGAGATGTTCTTCTTATTGATCACTGCTACAATACCCTTAGCTATATGGGTTATATCCTGCCAAGGATAGAACAGCCAGCCAGCTTCCAAAGCTTCAGTGCACCTTCCATGCTCACAAACTGTCCAGCAGCTTCAGCTGAGCTGACTAAAAGACAAGTTTGGGTGTAAAGCCCTACAGTGCTTTGCTGCCACCAAACAGTACACTCCTCTGTGGCTTTCATGGATCGACGGTTGGCTTGTGATTTCCTTAGCTGGACAGATAACTTCCCTTTGGGGAAAAAGTTTCCATTTTCTTATTTTTTACCAATGTTTTATTACTTTCCTCTTCAGGAAAGTTATTATAAAGCTAGGAGTGTTGTGTTTTAATGGATCATCTCAAGACTGTAACGTACATTTAAATGAACTCATTGTTTCTGTCACTTTAAAAGTAGTGTTAACTAACTGATAAAATGTTTTATGTGGAGAAATTGTGGGTTTTTTTCCATTGTGGGTCTGCCATGGTGTTTGAAGGTGCTTTTAATTCTAATTTATTTCTGCCAAAAAAAAAGTAACTTTTATGGACTGGTAGTTTTACTGGCATCTGTTTCTTGTTTTCCAAAGGACAGAGGCACCATTTTTGGTTTGACCATGGAACAGATTGTCAGTCCCATGGTCAGTCCTTCTTCCAGCCACAAAATGAAAAAGCTAAGCAAACAGCATTTGCCACCACAGCAGGCTAGGAATTTGCCTCTGTTGCAGGTGGGTGACTCTGCTGTGGCCATTTGTTGTACCTCAGACACTCATCTTTTAGCCCAGATCCCTCTGATGCACCACATACAGCCACTATGGACAAGGGGTTGTCTACATCTTCTGCAGCTGTTATGGTCCCCTCAGTGGGCAAGGGAGAGCCACTCTTGTCAGTCCTGGGAAAGGGGACATGGAAGGCTTCCCTGTTGGGTTCAAATGCTGTGCCCATCCTTGGATATTCTCCAACCATTAGTAACATGGTTAGACTCCATTTTCCTGTCAAAAAGAAACAGAAAACCAAGCATGTATCTACTCCACCTCAAACTGATTTGGATATGAGTAAATCGCTATGGCATAGGGTTTGATTCAGGCTACTGATCTTTCTTGTAGAGTAGTTTTGGGGAAAAGAAAGACAGATACCTCCTTTCCTGAAGAGATTCATGATTCTGAATCTGAACAGGAAGTTGCAGGGGCAGATTCAGGGTTTTGTCCTCAGATTTCTGATTCAGACTCAGCGAAGAGCTCACTTTCTGATTCTCCTGTGGATGGCTCTCTTTCTTTAAGACTATTGCTAGAATGTCCTAGTGCTTTCAGTGGTAGAACACTGAGGTTTCTCAGTCCCTCAGAAAATACTTCAAGTTGTTACAGATGGAGTTTCCAGAACCTACACCCATTCCTCTTTTTCTGTCTGCTTTAAAGGATGTGTGTCTTATTGCCTACATTTTCCCTGATAGTCAGCCAACTGTCCCTAAAAAGGCAGATAGGATGTATAAAGTTCCTCAGTATTTTAAATTTGTGTACTCCATTCCCAAACCTGACCCAGCAGCTATAGTCTTAATTGACTCCTCTGCTGCTAAGCACTTAGTTAACTCCAAACCTACTGTATCTGATATTGTCCCTTTCATTCCTCCTCATGGTTGGGTCATGGATACAACCCTCAGATCCAACTCGGCCACATTCTTACAGATTAGGTTCTAAGTCTCAAGCTCCTCCCTCTTCCCATAATGCTCTGTCCTCTGCATAACCTCCTCAGATCTCATTTGCTGCCAGCAGTGACAGATGTGGTTTCTGGAGTCTCATGCCTTCTGCTGTTAGTGGGAATCTTTCAGTAATCTTTCAGCCTTCAATAACCAGATAAGTCATTTTTCTTTGATTCCTTCCAGTTCCTCCCCTTCCTTAGCGGTGCAAATTTAGTAGTTCTTCCCCTTCCTACCCTTTCTCTCCTTGTTCTGCTGTTGATCTTTGCCTGCAATTTTCTCTCCTCTCTCTCTCTCTCTCTCTCTCTCTCTATCTGCCGTTGGTTGTACTTGTTAAAAAAATAAATAGCCTTAGATATTTAGATAGTTAGGCATTTAGATTTATATTTTGGTATTTAGCTCAGTGCTTCTTTCCTTCCTTGAGTGAGTGTGGTTGTTGTTCAAGGTACCCTTACTATTGCTTTTTTTTTTTCTGGTGGACTCATGTTGTGTTTTCTTTCCTCCCAACAATGTTGGATAAACCTGCAGGATTTAAATGGTGTTCAGAATGCAGGCACAAAAAACTCCATTCTGATGCATGCAACAGATGCATTTATTGTCTTGGACCTGAACATTTGTAGTCAGCGTACTCCATTTGCAAGGTAAGGGTCTTTTACTTGCTTCTTCAGATAGCACTCCAGGGGCTGAAACCCCCCTCCAAGAGTGTGGCGGGGTCCTCTGACTCAAAGAAACACCCTCACAAGTCCTCAAGGATGTTGTTGGAGCCACCCTCATAATTTTCAAGACCTTCAGATCTGACAGGGTCAGATCTGAGACCAAACTCGGCACTAATGGATCCAAAACACTTTTCTAATCCGAGCAATGTCATTCAGTCATTCATGTAGCCATTTCTCCTGAAGTTTCGACTTCCACTTCAGATCCAAGAGCAAGGGGCTGAACCCCGAACTTAGGCATGGGAACTGTATCTCCCTCTGGATTTCTGCAGACACCCATAAGACATTCTAGGCCACCATCAATAGCCTCTTCCAGGTCTTCTAGGAGTCTTTCAGAGGTTGATGTGGACAGGATGATAAGGAAAATCCTCAAGACTCAGATCCAGTTGGGGGGTTTTGTCTGCTCTGTCCCCTCTAGGATCTGTGACCATTTCCTTGCCAGAGCAGTCTCCTTCTCCAATCCGTCCCTCAGTATCAGAGTCCCAGGATCATAGCCAGCAGAGAGACCCAGGGTCAGATCTGAGGAGCTGCCCTTCCTCTACTCCGACTGTCACCCTGACTTCCTCTGCCCCAGTTTCATTGGACTGCAGTAGGTCTTGGATCTGTGATGTCCCCATCAGATATGGGCAGAGGGGCTGCCCTCCAACCCTGTTGGATCCATCTCTTTCTCCCGGTGCTTCTGTGCTGGACAGTTCGGGTCTGGTTCTACCTGGAATCCACAGATTGGGGGACCCTACCCTTTCTTCTTCAGTTGCCTCGGCTCCCGTGGAATTGGGGAGAGATTCTCTATGTCTGTTGGCTTTCCAAGTTGTAGAAAGAGCCTTCTCCAGTCATAGGGATCCGGTCTGTCTGAGCTATGACCATCCCTGTTGACCCCCCCCCCTTGGATCAGAGAACTGAGCCTATCATGCCTAGCCAGAGTCAGCCTGAGCCTGTCTAGACTTGTCTTCAAACTCTTTCTCTAGAGGGAATCCCCTCTTCTTTTGAGACCTCCCCTGAACATAAGAAGATGTGCAAGAGGAGGCATATCAACTCCCTCTTGGAATCCGTTACTTAGGACATGGACTTTGATGAAGGGAAAGGATCACCATGGTCACCACCTGAGAACATCTCCTTTGGAGACATTTTAGAGATCTTGAGGCAAAGAGGTAATTGGTCAGGTGACCTACTTCCTTGGAAGAGTCCATGTTTTTGGAGCCTTTCAGAATGGGCCCATCTACATCCTGGGTGATCTCCCTGGTGGATGAGCTTATGGATTTGGTGTCCTGATGGTCCTGGAAGGAGCTGGACATGATCAAACTGATTTCAAAATGACCAGATAAGTTCTTGTCCCCGCTAAGGACAGACCGTAGTGGACCAAGGGTATTCCAGTTGATGCCATGGTTGTGGCAGCAGCTACCAAGAAGGAGCTAGCTGAACAGAGCTCCACTGTCCAGCTGCTGAACAGGAAGTCCAGAGCAATGGACGGGTTTGGTAAGCCTGTTTATGCCTCGGACACTTTCTTGCTGAGAGCGTTAAACTACCTGGCACAATGTACTCAATTGCAGAGGGATCTGGTTAAGGAAGTCTCAGACTCTCTAGCAGAGACCCTGTCAGTAGAAGACTTCAGGATAGTTTCACCCAGAGTGGAAAATCTCTCTTCCTTGTCCAATTCTTCCATGATGTTTATCTTCCATTCCAAGGAGGGTGCATCACAGGCAGCCAGCTCAGGCGTTACTATTAAAAGACATGCCTGGATGAGGTTTTATCATTTTGCAGAACCCTTTAAGGTGTCCTTTGTGAATGCCCTGTTTGATGGCTCCTCTCTATTCGGGCCATCCGTTAAAAAGACCTGACTCCGCAGTGAGCAAGAAGGGAAGACCTTGTCTGCCATCAGGTTGAGGTTTTCAATCCTTCAGTGCACCTTTTCTAGAAATCAGCATAATGACAAGAAAATAATTAATTGGAGCTTCTTTGGACACATCAAATCAGATTGCAGCTCTCCCCTTGGCCATGTCCACCAGCAAAACTGATACTTCAGGCTCTTGGATCTATGGCAGCTGCCACCCCCATAGTCCCATTAGCAAAGTTTTTTATGTGAGTGCTTCAATGGACCTTGGCTGCTCAATGGTCTGTTCTCTACCAGCCTCTGTCTGCTGCTATCAATGGACTTTGGCTTCTCAATGGTTTATTCTCTACCAGCCTCTATCTGCTCCTAACAAGTTGACTTCGGTTTGCAGAAAACATCTCCAGTGGTGGCACTTGTTGGATGATCTGAGAATTGGCAGACCATTCCTTCTTCCTCCCCCCTCAGTCACAATGACCACAAATGCTTCCCTGTTGGGGTGAGGGGTGGGGGGTGGGGCATTTCAAGGGAAGGATGGTCGAAGGCATGTGGTCATACATAGAGGCTAGATTGCATATCACTGTTCTGGAGATGAGAGCAGTTCTTCTCATGCTACAAGCCTTTCAGGACATTCTCCCTCTAAGATCTATTGTGATCCACACAGAAAACATGTCAGTGGTCAGGTACATCAACAAATATGGAGGAACCCTCTCTTACCCCTTGTGCAGAGAGGCCATGAGGGTTTCAGAAAGGGTGATGTCTTCAGACCACTTTCTACTTGCAACTCACATACCGAGGAAGTCCAACTTTCTTGCAGACAAACTCACCTGGTCCATCCTGACCCTTTATGAGTGGTTCCTCAATCAATCAGTAGCAGACCTGAACTTCAGCCATTGGGGCCAACCCTGTTGCAATCTACTTGCATCCTTCCAGAACAACAAGTGCAGCAGCTACTTTGCTCTGATCCCCCCTTCAGAGGAGTCCTCGAGGGATGCTCTGGTTCATGATTGGTCCCCCACTCTCCTCTGTGCTTATCCCCCTCTACCCTTGATTCCCAAATTTTTACAGAAAGCAAAACAGCTGAAGACCTCAGTAATCCTCATTGCTCTGTACCAGCTTTAGCAGATTTGGTTCCCCCTTCTCTGGTCTCACCTGAGGCATCATCCATGGATTCTGGAACCCAAACAAGACCTCCTTCTTCACCTGTTAGAAGGTTTTCATCCCAGTTTCCTCTCCCTCAAACTGAACACTTGTTTTCTCCACTTCCAGTAATTGTACAAAGGTTCAGGCTTGTCTCCCCTATCCAAGATATTATACTAGCTTCCCAGAAACCACCTACCAAAAAAGTTTATAGGAGTAAATGGCAGAGATTTGTTTTCTGGGACTCCAAAGAGAACACTGACCCCTTTTAAGCTCCAATCTCAGCCATTTGCTCCTACCTTAAGTCTCTTTTCAGAGAAGGAGCCAGTTTTTCTGTGATCAAACTTCAATTAGCTGCCATTTTGAACTTCCATCTGAGAAATATTTTTGGCTCTGCTGATACTTCCAAATTATGTAAGGCCTTCTTAAAGGGAATCTTTCTCCTCAGGCCTCCAGTTAAAGACCCTTCTCTGCCATGGGATCTTACTGTTGTCCTACAAGGCCTAACTCAGAAACCTTTTGAACCAGCTGGTGATTGTGACTTGAAATTTCTTTCTTGGAAGACAGTCTTCCTTATCGCTATTACTTCAGCAAAAGGGGTCTCAGAAATCCAGGTGCCTAAGCCTCCTTACATCAGTTTCCATAGAAATAGAGTGTCCCTTTGTACTAATCCTTCTTTCATGCCCATGGTAGCCACAGAATCTAACCTCAAGTCAGTCCATTCAGTTGCCAGTTTTCTTTCCAAATTTCTCTAATGGGGGAACATATGTTGCATTTGCTTGATGTTCATAGGCAGATACACTTTTCCTTCATAGAACAAAATATTGTTGAAAATCAGATCAACTGTTTACATCCTTTTTGCTGAGCTGCCTTGGTAAGGTGGTGTCTAAAGTAACTCTTGCCAAATGGATAACAGACTGTATTTCTTTCATTTATGCCAAAAGCGGACAATACTTGCCTCGTCCTCCTAAGGCTCATTCAGCTAGGTCTATGTTCACATCATCTGCCTTTTCTTCCAGGGCTTCAATAGACGATATTTGTGCTGTAGCCACCTGGTCAATAGCTCATACCTTTATTACACATTACAAACTGGACATTGTTTCCCTGACCAGGGCTTCCTTTGGTTCACAGTGCTCCAGCATATCCTTCCTTGAGGCCACCCAGGAGTTGTATAGCTGGGAACTCTGACCCAACCATGAGGAGAAATGAAAGGGACAAACTCAGATGTATACGTTATGTATTTACCATACCTTGGCATCTGTGTTGTCCTCTTTCATTCCTCCTCACCTTCCCTCCCAGCCATCCCCCTACCCAGTGCTCTAGAAGACCTATGGGAGAGCTGTTCAGGAACCTGGTGTTCCTGGTTTGAGCCTCTGGTTTCTTAATTCTTTCTATCTCTCTATGCATTATCAGGGATTTAGGCAGCAAATTCAATCTGAGGAGGTTATGCAGATGACAGCATTATAGGAAGAGGGAGGAGCTCAAGACTTGTATCCTAATCTGTCAGAATGCAGCCGAGTCAGATCCGAGGGTCGGATCCATGACCCAGCTGTGAGTAGGAATGAAGGACAACAACACAGATGCCAAGTTATAGTAAGTACATGACATATAATTCTAATAAGGATGGGAAAATTCTGGATAGGTATGGTGAAAAAGTGTGTACTTCTGCAACTTTGAATTTCACAATTTTAAATTATCAGGCTCATATGTTAAAGTTTATTCTAACATATTTTGAAAGTATGAGGAATGTTTTGTTGACAGTTTTTTCTTGTGAAGAAAAATCTGCTTTAAATAACTTAGTTTATTCTGTTGCACAGGTCACTACTCACTGGCAGTAATGTGTGCATGACTATTATACTTCTTCCAGGGCTATCGCTACTGGTATGTTTTAAGGACATTTGCTTGGCTGCATTCTCAGAACCAAGAATTGAGATTTTAAATTCTCTCTTGGACAGAGATTTGGTGTTTAGCCCCTGTGCTGGAGATGTAATCAAAATGTGTGATGAAAGGGGTAGACTAATCCAGGGAATCTCTAAGATTTTTAGCCCTCCTTTTTACAAATTGTCTAAGGGATTATCTTTTTCTTCAACCAATTTTGAAAAAAAAAAAAAGAATAAACTGTCTCGACAGAATTCAGATAAACAGACATTTAAGAAGACATGGCAAGGAGGTTAAGGAAATTACAAAAAGAAATCTCAAATGTCCCAAAACCAAGAATACTCCAACAAGTCTGAATGACTATGCAAGAGACTTTGTGACCCGCTCCAACTCTTGCCTTTGTCTCGTCCAGAAAGTCTGAATCTCCATTTTTCTCTTTGGCAAAATGAGTTCTGAAAATCATTCATCAAGGTTACAGATGGAAGTAGAAGTACATTTCTCCTTTCCAGGGGTTCATTCCTCATCCTGCAGATCAGACTATTTTCCACCTGTTCTTTACAAGGAGTGATTGAACCAGGTCCTCCTTCACAGGTGGGAAGGTGTTTTAGTCAGTGATGTTCCTAGTATCACCAAAGAAAGAAAGAAAATGCTTGAAGACCAGTTCTGGATCTTTCATTCCTAAACCTGTTTGTATTACTGTCAAAATTCAAAATGATGTCACTTCACAACCTTTTGACTCTTCTTCCTCTTTCAAGTTTCCTGGTAACAATAGACTTAAAAGATGTTTATCATCACATCCTTATTCAACCAGACTTCAGATGTTTCTTAAAGTTTTGTGTGTATGGATGACATTGTTTCCCTGCCTTAGCCTCTGGATATCTACTGCATCAAGAGTGGTCACAAAGTGTCTAGCTCCAGTTATTGCTCATTACATGCTACAGGGTATCCATATTTTTCTGTATTTAGATGATTTGCTTGTCTTTGCAGAGTCTTTTTCAAAATGTCAGGAATCTCTGTCTCTTGGGGTAGAGATCTCTTGCACAAGCTGGGATTCCAAAAGAACATACAAAAGTATTTATTGACTCCCTCACACAGGGTTGTGTTCCTGGGATGTCAACTAAACACCTCAGTTCAAAGAGAATTTATTTAGATATTTTTCTAAGGCTTTCCACTCATGCTTCAGTAACTGCAAGGGAATACCCCAGGAGTTTGGGTCTCATGGCATCTATGATTCTCATGATACCCCTGGCAAGACTCCACATGAGAAGGATACAGTATTTAAAATCTCTTTGATCCCAGCATCAACACCATTTATCTTTTCAGATCCCAGTAATGGAGTTTGTCAGAAGCAAAATTACTTAGTGGAGACAACAGATATCCTTAAATCCACGTATCCCCTTCTCCCTCCCTGCTCCAAAATAGTCAGTCACCACAGATGCTTCAAAATTTGCTTGGGGAGTAGTTTCAGGAGAGATAAAAATGTAGGGGGTGTAGTTTATTTTCTAAGTCTACACAGTAGTTATTTTGAAGTTGTAGATAAATTTTCTTGTACTCATCAATAAGGTCAATGATATGCCTTTTTTTCTCTACATGAGACTCAAAAAAACATACTCTTTTTATCAATAAAACCAATCCTTAGCTGGATTAAGGCTCCTGTATAGATACTTGTAATCGGCTCAAACCCCCTCTAGAACACTGGCCAAACTAATAAACATCAGAGATGGCCCAAACTATATAGCTGAATTAAAATATAAAGGGAAACCTCTATACAGAAATTATGACATTGTTAATTCCTTCACAGAAATCTTTAGTGATATTTAAATCTTTACTTTGAACTCCCGAATAGTGATCTTCATAAAATTCATAAATCAGTAAGTCTCTTTTCCACTGCTGATAACTATAAACTAAATCTCACAAATCTTCTATTTTCCCATTAAAACCCCATAAACACCTGGAATCCTACTTCCCCCTGTCTGACATATCTGTTAAATATATAATCAAATATCTAGGAATAAACTTTATGCACACACATAAGGATTTAATGAAAGCTAACTTGAGTAGAGTCTGGGAACAAATCAACAATGACCTATCCAGATGGAAAATATCAATTTATCCTTACTGTCAAAAACTGCTATTGTTAAAATGAACATTCTCCTCAGGATATTATTTCATCTAAACTCCATAAACTTAAATATACCCCAAAATGCTTTCAATAAAATGGAAACCACCATCTTAAAATTCCTCTGGTTCCCTAAATCAACCAGAATCTCTTATAAAAAATTAATACTCCCAAAAGAAAACAGTGGATTGAGACTCCCCAATTTTAGTCTTTACTATAATATAATAAATGCAAGCCATTTAATCCAAATTGTGAACCATGAACCATTGGTTGATACATGGACCCCAATCTGGGTCAAAATCTGGTGCAAGTATATACAATCACTCAAATTAAACCCTCACTCTATCCCTTATTTAATGCTTGACAGTGAATACAAATCTAAAATTCTAAATACATTAAAAAATAACATTAATATCTTCAAGCATTGCTACATTCTATTAATCTACAGGATACTCTCCTTGTTCTCCAACCAATTCACCTAAACCCAAATATAAAAATTAATAATAAAATGATAGACCTGTCTAGCCTTTCCATAATTAAAAATGCCACGGTATGGCATTTTTACCATTATAAGAACTTTGCTGCTGTTAAAGAACTTTTTGAGGCCCCAAGTAGATACAACACCATTTGAAGACATCTTAATTTATTAATAAAACAAAAATTCGCAAACACCAAAGTAAGTGAACAAGGCATAACTCTAGCACAATCAATTATCAAAACCCTTTCCCTTAGGAACAAAATGATATCTCATGCCTACAAGCTCTTAATAAACATCAAATATTAACTTTCGCTCTTGTACTCCAAATACTGGGATGACATTCAAGGTGAAATTTCTACTGAGTCCAAATATGAAGCTATTCGGAATACCCTTACTCTATCCCCATTCAAGAATTTGATTTATACCCAACTTATGATCAATAATAAGTCCTACAATACTCCTGCGGTTCTATTAAAATTTGGGTACAACAAAAACTTAACATGTCCTTTTTGTTCCCTCCAGCATGTAGATTTACTCCACATCTTTTGGAATTGCAAAAATATACATAAATTATGGTGCTCTCTTAGAGCTCAAATGGAAACAAATGGGGGTACGAGAAGACCACCTTTTCCTAGCAAACCACAATCCTGAATATTATTCCTAAACCTATAGCAGGTGTTCGGAGACACATCTTAATAACTGTGTGTGCTCTTTTCAAATACTTTATAGCTAAGAACTGGGCAAATCCCTCAGTAATCTCTTGGAAGAATTTTAAACTATGGAAATTAAGTATATATCCGTACATAAATCTTGCTCTAGCAGTAAAAAGAAAAAAGACTGTTTCCAGAAATACTGGTGCAGTCTCTTTCACTTAATTCAATCAAAGTAATTGTCATACAACAATCACTACTATTAACAAAATCTGTGAAGACCTTTGTGTTCATACTTTTCAGTCCTATAACAAATAAATGCTGATGATACTTTATAGTCAAGCACACTAGTATGATGTCCCTCTACACATTTGTTAAGGCATCCAAGTTGTAAACAGTTGTACATATTGTGAATAGTGTTCTCTCACAATATACCCCCTTTTTTCTTCTTTATTCTTACTGATAAATCAAACTTACATTCTTTCCTCTAACCATCACTAATTCTCCTGTTAAATATGGACAAATTATATATTTTCTTATATCACATTAGTTTCTTATAAGGGGGGGAGGGGTTCTCTTCACTACTTTCTATCCCTAAGGTTCATGTTTTTGATATAGCTACCCTGGGTTTAGGATAGAAGTTATTCCTTT
Organism: Protopterus annectens; assembly: GCF_019279795.1. Classification (NCBI taxonomy): domain Eukaryota; kingdom Metazoa; phylum Chordata; order Ceratodontiformes; family Protopteridae; genus Protopterus; species Protopterus annectens. The sequence continues at coordinate 1,496,461,891 of NC_056733.1, read as the reverse complement.
ATCACCTTTTATTTTTATTTTATTTTTATTTTATTTTCTATTGCCTTGCTATGATAGAATATGTCTGCTTGTTACATGGTTGCAATCCTTTTGTATGGCAAGACTGATAATTGTATATAATATATTATGTTGTGTCTTGGTATGTTTCTGTTTTTTCTGTTATAAATCTTGCAAAACTAACAAAAATTATATTTGAAAAAAAAATAAATATAATTATTACATTGTCTTATCATAGGGAACATGCCTAATAAGATAACATAATAATTGGGACCACTTAAATTACCAATAAAATTTAAGCTAAATATTAAAAAAATGTAGGGAGTGTGGGAAACCAAGGACATATACAAGCACATAAATATCAAGGAGATGCTTACCCTGATCAAGGCACTCAATACTCTGAACCATCATCAGTCCCCAGGACATCTTTAAGTGGTTACAGACAATATCACATTGATGTGGTACATCGACAAGCAAGGGGGAACTAGGTTGTACCCCCTTTGCAGACTAGTCATGTTTGCTTGGGATATAGCTTCACAGAACAATATCACTCTACAGGCATCCTACATTCCATCAGAGCAAAACTGTGTGGCAGACATACTGAGCAGGAAGAGGGCAAACCCTAATGAATGGAAACTAGGTCAAGAGGTCTTCAAAGATCTAATCCCTGTAAGAGGAATTCCTCAAATAGAACTATTTGCCTTCTCTGTGAACAATCATCTGGCAACATTCTACTCCAGGACTCAATGCAAGTAGGTCTGGAAGACAGATGTCTTTTCTTTTCTTTTCTTTGAACATGTATGCCTTTCCACCAATATCCAGGGTACTTCTAAAGATTCAGAAGGAATCCCCCAAGATCATTGTGATGACTCCCTTCTGGCCCAGGCAACCATAGTTCTCCCTTCTTTTAGAAGTGGCCAGGGGCAATTACCACAAACTTCCTCACATAATGGATTTACTCACACAATAACAGGGGGGTTTGACATACCCTGACATCAGTCATCTTCAGCTGACTGTCTGGATGATAGGGTTTTAATTCCATTTAACTTGTTTTCTGAAGATGTGCAGCATGTACTAACTGAGGCATGAAAGCCTGCTAATAGAAATTCATATATTAACAAATGGAAATGGTTTTCTAGTTGGTGCCAACAACATAACCATCACTAATTCAGGGCTAGTTGTTCACTGGTTTTACAATATTTGTGTGAGTCACTATCCTATGGCCTTTCTTATTCCTCTATCAAGGTTTATTTATTGGCCATTTCATCATGTCTGCCAATATATCCTCCTCTTTCGAAGCAGTCACATGTCAAAATGTTCTTGAAAGGGGTTTTGCATAATAGGCCTCTTGTAAACTGATGTCCTCCTCCTTGGGATCTTAATTTTGTGTTAGAAAAATGAATAGTTGCTTCATCTGAACCAGCTAATTTAGCTGATTTGAGGTTCTTAACACGGAAAACAGTTTTACTGATTGCTTTGACCTCTGCAAGAAGGGTATCTGATTTGCAAGTTTCTTATGGTGAGTCAACCTCATTTTCCACACGGACAGGATTTCTTTGAGAACTAATCTTTCTTTTAAGCTAAAGTGGTATCTGGGTTTACTTTAAGCCAAACTGTCCATCTCTCTGATTTCTTTCCTGAGCTTAAAAATGAAGGCGAAAGGATTCACCATAACCTTGGATATCCACAGACAACTCAGGTACTATCTTGACAGAGCTAAATCTTTCAGATCTTTAGATCAGTTGTTCATTTCTTGTGAATGTAAGATGAAGGGGAAAGCCTGTGTCAAATCAGATTATTTCCAATTGGTTGTCTAAGGCTTTTAAACTTTAATTGCTATGACAAATCTATTCCAGGCAGGATCAATGCCCACTCTACAAAAACCATGGCTTCTTCCATGGCTTTTTGGAAAGGGCTGGATTCTAAAAGTATTCTAGAAGATGTTATTTGGTCCTCTGTACATTTACATACTACTGTAACCTTGATTTCTTGTCTAGGTCTAGATCATGCTTTGCTAGGACCATTTTACAGGGGCTCCTGCACCCTTTGCTTTCCACTTCCCAGTTATAGTAAGATGTACACCCAGAATTCATCTAACAGCAGGTTGAGGAATATTTAGAGTACCTGTCACACATACTGCCTAAGAAAGATGTATTATAATGTCTTCTTGTCTGGTCCTGTTCTGCTGTTGGAGCATAGTGACCCATGCACCTGTGGTATTATTCCTTCACAAGTATACTGTCTTGGCAAAGGGTTAAACTGGTGTATCTCCAAATGTCTGAGGAACTATGAATGACAGAATGCCGGAATATGGCTAGAAGGTGTCTGAAATTAATGGTAGATGAGGGGATAAAGAATGAAAACTAAAAAAATAGTATGTACAGTGTGACTGCAGAAAATGTCTTCCTTTGTCTATCTTTTGCTTTATAGAGTAAACCAGGTTTCATTTATCTCCCTGCCTTTATTCAACTTTTTTGTGTGTTTTCCTTTCTCAAGTCTACTCACCGTCAGCCTCTCCTTCACTGACTGACTGACTGTGCTACTCTTTTTCCAGTCCCACAGCCATTTGGCTAGTGGTACAGGCAAGATATGGCCAGAAGATAGGCTATCATCCATGGGAGTTATATATTTTAATCCCTGACCCTTCACTGGTGGTATGGATATGCACTGCCAGCTAGCCCAGAGGTTTGCTTTTAAATGTATGCCAGATTTGGCTAGAGAAGTAACTGTTTGGCACACTGACTGTACATGAGATCTCAATTTATACTGCTTTAGTTATCTGTATATTAGAGGAAGGCTATGTCTGCCTTACAGTGCATTCAACCAGTAAGTGACAATGCAGACTTAGAACTGGACTACCAATGTGGTTCCACAATTTCATCAATCAACCCATGTCTGTAAATATTATTCTAGTATCCAGAACCTGTGTAAACAGTTTCTATCACATTCCATACCTTCCTTAAGAATTCGTAAGCATAGACATATTATGAAATCTTAATTAACTTCCTTTAAAAGGCACATAGAGTCCTGAGTCAGCATAGAAGTTTAATGTGCCAGAGTATGCATACTGTAATAGCCTGTGGATGTGTACGTAGCACCTGTATCACCTGTGAATCTATATCAGTTGGAGAATCTTGAAAAGACTATGCTTAGGCCTTTAGCCATGACTATATACTGTCATTTCCCTGGCCAGCCTAGTCTACACTGTCATTATGTGCCACATATCATGACTGCTATAGCCTGCCCTCATCTTTTTCCATATTTATCTTAACTCTTCTCTCAGGTCCAAAGAAAAGTTTGAACACAACAAGTGAAAGGGAATGTAGTTTTGTTAGCTGCATCTGATCAATTTATGCAACAAAGACTATTTCAGTAGAGATATTCTTAAGTCATTTTAAGTCATTACTTAGGCCATGCTTTAATTAAAACCTGCCTGCTTTTATTAGCATTAATATATTCACTATTTTAAAAGTTCATAGTCTTAATATTAATAGTATATTACTATGTTTTGCACAGTAGCTTAGTTTTACTGTTTTCTTTTTGTTTTTTTTTTTAACCAGTACAAGTTTTGTTTTCAGAATGCATTCTTGTGGACTGCCACCACACCATAGCCAAATGTACTGGACCTGATATTTCCCACAACAGCTGTATTTTTGTGTCTCAGGTCACTGAGTAGGCAATTGATCACCATTTCAAAGTAAGATTCACCAAACTTGCTTCAGCAAAGGGAATTTGATAAAAACAGTCTCCCAGTCTATTTAACTGAACATCGTTTTGATAAAAAGTGAAAAATAAGTTCTCCTTTTTGCATTCTCATGTGAAACGTGTGTGTGTGTGTGTGTGTGTGTGTGTGTGTGTGTGTGTGTGTGTGTGTGTGTGTGTGTGTGTGTGTGGGTGTGTGTGTGGGTGTGCGGCACGCGCGTGTTTGTCCCACCAGTTCTTTGAAACTGCTGCAATGGAAGAAATGTATTCTCCATTCCTATATGCAGTGAAATTTGAGCTGATTATATATAGCAGGGAGTAAAAGGGGCAGAGAAACCATAATGCTCACAAATCACTCATTTCTGGTGTTTTACAATATTAATATTCTGCCAGTTGACTACTGATGTCTTAGTTTTGCTGAAGTGAATTTTGATGGCTCTTGTTTTATCAAAACAAACCGCCACCCATTTTTGTCATTCTTAATGTCATTTACCAATATAGTTGGTAAAATTAAACTTGATTTTTTTTATTTTACATGAATATTAGCCAGAATATTTTTGGTGTTATTAACTAGATAAACATACAAGGCATAAGTGTCTCTTTCTACAATGACACCGGGGTAAAAATCAAACAATAAATATTTGGAAACTGGAAAAATTAAATTAGAAGCTCATAGCCTTAATATCCTACATCAGACTGCTCTTAATGTGTTATTTCAATGCCCAGATGGTATAAAATTAACGCAGTTAAAAACTAGCAGACTGAATTCCATATTTTACACAATTTTTTCTGTGTTTTATTTTAGGCTGCAAGAAACTGTTTAGTAGGAGAACATAATATAGTGAAGATTTCTGACTTTGGGATGTCTAGGTAAGTTTTAATACAGATCATCTGTAGTGTCAGAATCCCAAGCCTCTTGCCTAACATTAACTAAACTGCTGTATAAAGTATCCTTTGCTAGTATGCATATTTACATTTATGACTCAAAGGTAGTTTCTGCTTTAGTTTGTTACCTTTTCCTCACTCTATATTATAAGCAATTGATTTTTACTTCATGAACAATAATTCTGTAGACTGTTGTTGTGTTTGCTGAAAAAATTACAATTATTTTTCCAGGAATATAATTTAGCAAAATGTCATGCCACTGCAAAAAAAAAAATTACAAATGACAAACTCATGTTGCATGTTGGGGCCCCTAAATATTTCATGCAAGATGAGACTCCATGAGTACCACACTTTCTTATAGCCAACAAGCTATGAAAATTGCCACATCTCAGGGAAAAGAACCATTGTTGTGATGTAGCATGTTTAGAGAACCTTGATTCAGCATACCAGACTGCACTTGATGAAATATCATCTGAAGAAAAGTTCAACTAACAATAAAAACTACTGTCTGTATTATATGCATTTACATTAAATATTAATATTTATTGACGCAAATCCTTCTATTGTAACTGGATTTTTTTTTTTTTTTTTTTTAGTATCGTACTTATTTTTATTCTTGCAAAGCCATGGAAGAAAATGACCAGTTGTGGTCCACTTAGTCACAAAACTAATAAATAAGCATAAAAGTAAAAATCATTATATGTTACAGTGACATGAAAGCAGTTCACAGTAATCTGTATTAATTTTGTTAAAACAGCATTATATGAACAGAACCCTTTATTTATCTAGTATGATTCTACTAGATAATTAATTAATAATGAAAGATCACTAGACAGATTTTATTATTAATGATTACTCTTGTGGTTAAACAGTCAAGAAGATGTAACTATTTATTCTCTGTTATTTATGGAGCTAGATCACATAAGTAGTTTAGAAAGGAAACTGACTTTAGTCAAGCTTGTTATTGAAAATGCATTCTATCTGACACGGTAAGTAAAATGATAAGCAATCACATGTAGAAGAGAGTTAGTGATAGTCATATATTAGAAGAGAGTGAGTGACAGTCATACCTCTCAACTGTCCAGATTTTAGCCTTATATTTTTGGTGTGTCCCACATAACATTTGTGGTTTTCTAGCAAATCACTGAGAATTGAAGTCAGCAAATAATGACATGCATTTGAGTTTCAAACTTCATATCCTTCAGAAAAATGCATGGTAACACAAGTCCTGTTATTCTAGCAACTTTGCAAGTTTATAATATTCAAACTCTGTTCCTATTTTTGGGCCTTTGTTTCCCCCCACCCCCCAATTATTTTAGGCTTTGTCCAGATTTCTTGTGCTAAGTGGTTGAGAGGTATGGTGACATACACACATATATATATATATATATATATATATATATATAGATATAGATATATATATATATATATATATATATCATGGGTCCTGATGGACTGATTGTAAAAAAGAACCATGAGCCTGACAACTAAAGCATACTGAGCTACTTAATTGTAACATAACACCTAAAATAATACCTGAGATGAAGACGCAGACTTGTTCTGTGTAGCTGACCATATTTTACATAGTGTCACAATCATTATTAGAATTGGAGTTGCACCAGAAGAACTGTGTGGTTGGAGCAGGTTCATTTAAGTCAGTGTCATGTGTCTTTTTATTAATATCCAGTTAAAAAAGAAATGAAAGAAAAAATGTTCCTAGATAACTACCTATAGAATATGGCTGTACAGCTATATTCTAAGTTATTGTACATCATGCAAGCAATATTGCCCTCCATGGTGGGTGTTACAAGGAAATAAACTACCCTAGGTGCTGTGAGTCCATTATTTCCTTAAAGTACAGTCCCATAAGGGTATTATTGTGCTGAGAAAATAAGCTGTTAAATTGTTTTGTTATATGCATTTTCATATAAATATATATATATATATATATATATATATATATATATATATATATATAAAAATATTTTATGTAAAAATGTTTTGTCTGTGTAATTTTCATAGATGTTGTAGGACATATAATTCCTTTTGTAAGAAGCATTACACAATCAAAATATAAGTCACAAAAAATGTCTATACACACACACACACACACACACACACACACACACACACACACACACACACACACACACACACACACACAAACACACACATGCATGCACAAGCTCTACAAATTTGGTAACATGATAATTACTGGCCAGGTTGTTACAGCATATTGGTCCAGGTTAATTGGGAACATGTGCTTTCAGGCTGAGATTGTCTTCGGTGGCTCTGCATGTGTTTGTGGCCATTCATAACAATTAAACAGAGCAGCATTTATTGTTGATACTGATAGTAGAGGATGTCCGGGAATCAAATAACTTTATTTACCAGAGTAGCTAAATATTGCAGTCACATCAGCAGTTTCTTTGGTGAGCACATATTGCTTGCAACAATAAATAGACCTAAAATAAGAGTTTGTTCTAATGCATACATATTTATATTAGATTATACCATATAGCTACCACAGTTTTCTCAGGAGTGTTGGTACAGTTCGACAAAACTAGCACTCGTTTACAAGCTAGTAGTGCATCACACATACTGAGTACTACTTTTCCAACACATGTATTTGCCTCTTCTAAAAACACAACTTAGCATAATAAATAAGATGTCTGTGTGTGTGTGTGTGTGTGTGTGTGTGTGTGTGTGTGTGTGTGTGTGTGTGTGTGTGTGTCTGTGTATATATATATATATATATATGTATATATATATATATATATATATATATATATATATATATATATATATATATATATATGTATATATATATATATATATATATATATATTTTTTTTTTTTTTTACTTTTTGTAATGTTAATCATCCTCAAGCATAACAATTCAACTTTCTTCTAAATTTTTAAACTGAATACCAGGCTACTTAATGACTCTTACTAAACAATGCAGACTATAATTAGTACTAATAAAAGTAATAACTAAAGCTGACTGTATAATATAACATTAAAATGAAGGCCAGTGCCTGTATGTCATTTACTGTTTGCACAACCATTTAACATAAGATGGATTAAAGATATTGAAATCAGAAGGGCAGTTGTTAGAAGCCAGGAACTATTTCTTACACTTATTTCACTGAACTGCACTTCTGAAATGCTTATAATTGTGCTATACAGTTGATCATCTACATTTTGCACTGTTATAAAGCTTTTTTATTGTTTCACTGCATTTATGTACTGTTTTATGCTGTTTTAACTGTATTTTTCATTGCTAGATACAGTTTCATTACTCTAATTGCATGTTTACTGAATTACTTAACTTGTAAACTGCTTTTTCATGCTGAGAGGTGTATTTCCTTTTTGTGAGTGCTCTATCTGAGCTTTTCTGTGCATTTTTGATTTTTTGAGATTTCTGTGTTTGACAGCTAGGAACTGTAATAGTGTGCATTACTATAATTGTCTGTTTACAGTTAAAAGCATTCTCTAGAGTCTGATTGCTCCTTGATCTGTTTAAAACTTTCATTTAGTGGCTACAGCTAGGAACTGTAATAGTGTGCATTACTATAATTGCAATTTTATTTAATTACTAAATTGTAAACTGCTTTTTCATACTGAGACTTGTATTTTCTCTTTGTAGGTGTTCTTTCTATGCTTTTAAAGTGAGGTTTCTGTGTTCTGCTCAGGTGGCATAATCTTGATAGAGACCTGTTGTCTAGGCTGGTAGTTTTGTTTGAGTTTCCGGTGTTTCTAGCAGCCATTTCCTGTTGATTGTCTTCATTATTATTGAGAGTAACAAGGCCTCCTGACCTTCTGTAGTAGGAGTGATTGGGTAATAGCAGGGGCTGAGTAGTAATGTGATCTTCTAACTCTTCCATTCTTACTGGTATATAAACCCTGTGTCTTGAAAAGGTTGTGCTTGTATTGCTCAGGCTGTGGATTGTATTGCATTACTGAAACTAAGTGGAAATTCCTTAAGATTTCAAGAGCAGGATAAGTTATTTCTTACACTTATTTCACTGAACTACACTTCTGAAATGCTTATAATTGTGCTATACAGTTGATCTACTACATTTTGCACTGTTATAAAGCTTTTTTATTGTTTCACTGCATTTATGTACTGTTTTATGCTGTTTAAACTGTATTTTTCATTGCTAGATACGGTTTCATTACTCTAATTGCATGTTCACTGAATTACTTAACTTAAACTGCTTTTTCATACTGAGAGGTGTATTTTCTGTTTGTGAGTGCTCTATCCAAGCTTTTCTGTGCATTTTTGATTTTTTGAAGTTTCTGTGTTCTACAGCTAGGAACTGTAATAGTGTGCATTACTATAATTGTCTGTTTACAGTTAAAAGCATTCTCTAGAGTCTGATTGCTCCTTGATCTGTTTAAACTTTCATTTAGTGGCTACAGCTAGGAACTATAATTTTTCCCACCCACCGACCCTCCCTAGTGTTGTGGTGTTCTTATACTTGGTGGATTTGCAGCTGCCCGCCCATACTGTATATTTGATCTGTGACACTCCTCCCAGTCTAGTGTCATTAGTTCATTCAATCTAATAGAGAACATTTGTGAAGGCTAACCCACTCAGATTCTTAACGTTGAATTAACTTCTGTTCCAGCTTTCTCCATTTCCACTTTTACTGAAAAAAAAATTCTAAGCTTGCTTCCCAACTTTCCTGTGGCAGGTCTTGTCCAGATATGGATTTGCTGTATCCAGGACTGTTTGTGAGCTCCTGAGCCCCCCCCCCCCACCATTTAACTAGGGTTAAACTATTCCTGGCGCTATAAAGTCTGTTCTTCAAATTTTCCCTTGCAACGAGCCAGCTTTTTAGTTTTAGCACTCAAATCCGTTTATTTGAGCTCAGCACTTGTTCAGAACTCATTATAAGCACTAAATAAGTTACAAATTACTACAGCACTCAACTTTCCTCACTTGTCTAGAGGAAAACAGTTTTTAGTACTTAATAAATAAGCACCTATTCAGGCATGTCTAAAGGTCAGCTCCCGGTGTTTTCTCCTATCTACCTGATGAATCTGGGCATTTTGGGACAATGCAGCAATTGCCTCATGTACACAGATAACCCTCTCCTCCTACCACCCACTACTACGACTTGTGAGAGATGCACTCATATAGCCAAACTGGAAGCAAAGCTCTCATCACAGAAGACTGGACTAGACAGTCAAGAGGAGAAGGTAAATACTTGCACCGCACCACACTCATCATATAGTCCCTCAAAACCTACAACACTAAAACACACACAGAAGCACAAAACACACACCTATATTCGCGGAGGCTCTCAGTAAAAATTTTCCCAAACAACTGAGACCTCCAAAGCAGAAATGCAAGCAACCTACACCCCCCAACACAACCCAAATGACACATAGCCTACATACACAGTGTGTCACTCAACTACAGCCCATAAGGCATAACATACCCAACACTCTAGTCATAGGTGACTCTATAGTCAGGCACACTGATTTTCCACTCCCTAGGGCTAAACAAGGAAAAAGTTACTTTCAGCTGCCTGTCAGGTGCCAGGATCCGCCACATAATGCACGCACTCAAGTCACTCCACAACAAGTAGAAATATGACTCTGTCATTGTCCATATTGGTGTGAATGACCTGAGACGTACCTCCCTGGACTACATGAAAAGAGACATGGAGGAGCTCTCCGATCTTGTAGCCCAGGCAGGTATGACCCTAGCCCTGAGTAGCATCCTACCATCACCCAGAATGATACTACAGTACAAGGACAAAATGATTGACTTTAACAACTGGCTAAGCTTCTGGTGTCATTCTAAGGGAATCCAGTATCTGTCTGCCTGGGATGACATGATTGACAGACCACACTGCTTTGCCAGAGATGGACTGCACCTGTTGCCCTTGGGATTCCGGATACTGGCAAAGGCTCTTACCACCCCTATAGTGCTTTTTTAGGCAAGGTTCAAATGACAAATTCACCACCGTAAGAGGTACAAGCAAGCAAAATCTGAGGGTAATGCTACTCAATGCTAGAAGTCTAAACCTCAAAATGCACTCACTCGAGGCACTCCTTAAAATGGAGAACATTGACATCTGTGCAGTGGAAGAGACCTGGTTCAAAGCTCCAGGGAGCACCCTTGCATTACCAGGCTATAATTCATGCCACACCTTTTGGCCACCAAACCCTGACGGAAACACTAAAGGTGGAGGCGTCACCATATTCATTAAGGATATCCACACCTCCAAGCTAGTTGCTCAGCATAATGCATCCGAGATTATCCAAGTTCAACTAACTCTGGGCAAAACCGCAATCCAGATTGTAGCTTGCTACAGACCCCCCACCATGCCCCAGGATTCCCACTCCTCTTTTCTTGATACACTGGAAATTATTAAGGTACAACCAAACACTCTAATAATGGGTGATTTCAACTACCCTACCATTAACTGGGAAAACTACTCATGTACCAACACTTTTGCTCAACGTTTTCTGGAAATCATCAATTCCAACGCCTTGGATCAACTTATCCACACCCCCACCAGGGGCAGCAATATTCTAGACCTGGTCATCACAGCCATGGGTGACCGGTGTTCCACACCAGAGGTCAGCTCCTCGTCAGTCAGATCTGACCACAAGATAATCACCCTAGACCTCCACATCCCGCTCCCATCCTCCATTAGGAAAACAACTGTAAAAAATTTCTCCAAAGCCAACTTCATGCTTCTTAAGACAGACGTGGCAAACTTCACGACACCCATGCAGATGGACAATAGAGGTACGACTGCTGAATCCTACACAAATGCACTTTATAAGCACTTACACGAGTGCATGGATCGTGCTATCCCTAACATGCTATCCTCCAAAAAATGGAAGCCAATCTGATGGTCTTCTGCTATAAACAAACTTTACAACAGAAGAAAGAAACTGTTGCAAAAAAAAGTTAAATCCCATGATTGGAGGAACTCCCTGGTCAGCCTCAATAAGAAGCTGAGATCCCTCATAAAATCCTCCAAAGCTAGTTATGAAAACAAAATCGCCACTGATTCTAAAGACAACCACAAAGCATTCTATAGTTATGTCAAGAATTTCAATGGCAACACTCAGATCTGCTCTGAGTTACAGCACAATGACACTAAATATACAGAACCAACTGATATTGCCAACATCCTGGCAGATAGGTTCAGTGCTAACTTTACCCCCCTCTCACCCAGGCCCATCTTTATACTGAAAGAACGCAAAGTTGCTGTAATCACAGCTGCACAGGTAAAAACCTCACTCTCCAAAGCCAAGAACACAGCATCCATGGGATCTGACAACATCCCAGGCTGCCTTCTACATGAACTACAGAATGAACTGGCACCCCACCTAAGTACCATGTTCAGTCATAGCCTCACCTCAGGCTTTGTGCCCATTGAATGGCACACTGCAATGGTTATCCCACTCCACAAGGGGGGGGGGGCACAACAGATCCAGGGAACTACCGCCTCATTAGCCTGACAAGCCTGGTCTGCAAAGCCATGGAATGTATCATCATGGAACTCATAAACAAAGAAATTGGAGATCTCCAAACTCTGGACCCCACACAGTTCGGGTTTGTAAAAGGCAGATCATGTCTCCTAAATCTGATAGAGTTCTTTGAAGTAGTCAACAAAGCTATAGATGAGGGTAAGGTGGTTCACACAGCCTATCTAGATCTCGCCAAGGCATTCAACACCATCCCCCACTCTGGAATTATAGATAAACTCACTAAACTAGGTATAAATCCCTATGTCACAAGATGGGTTGCAACTGGCTTACTGACAGAACCCACACTGTGAAAGTGGCAGACTCCAAATCAGACTTCAGACCAGTGACAAGTGGAGTACCACAGGGTTCAGTCCTGGGTCCTCTCCTGTTTGGTATCTACTTCTCTGAAGTACAGGCTAACACAGAAGGTCTTGGATAACTAAATTTGCAGATGACTGCAAACTAGGAGCCATAATCGAAACTCCTAACGATGTGGACATCCTACAAAAGGGCCTCACTGCGACAGATGCCTGGTGTCAAAGCCATGGTCTCAAGTTCATTGCCAAAAAGTGCAATGTCATCCCCTTTGGTAAAAACTCTGTACCCATGAACTACCACATAGGCGGTAGTCTACTTAAAACCTAAAGTGTGATGAGACCTTGGGACACGGGTGGACAGTAGTCTCTCCTTTGATAATCACATTGCCACAGTGGTCAGGAAATCCTTCTATGTGGCACACCTCATCACAAAAGGTTTCTCATCCAGAAAAAGAGGTCATTGTTGCCCTCTACTCATCACTCATTAGACCCATTATAGGGTACAATGCCCCTTTTGGTATGTACCTCACAAGACATCTACAACAACTGGAAAGGCCGCAAAAATACCTCACAAAGAGGATTACTGGCCTCAAAAAGATGCCGAACGCAGACCGTCTCAAAAAACTCCAGCTTTACTCCATTGCATATCGCCTACTCAGAGGTGATCTCTGCCTAACATACAAAGCTATGTCAAACCCAGAGCTGTTGGACATGCTCCACTTAAAGAAATCCCAATCCCTCCGAGCTACACGCTCTAGGGACCTAAACCTTATCACCACAATAAACAGAACATGCTGGAGGGATAGATTCCTGTCTCAGAGACTTCCCATACTCTGGAACAGACTACCTATCTATGTCAAACAGAGCTCCTCATTAGCACTGTTCAAGAAAAATCTTGATGATTGGATGGGTAATAGGAAATTCACCTTGGGGATCACTTCTGTGATTCTGCTTGACAGGGGCACAGGAAAATAATTTTCTTGGGTGGCAAAAGCCAGGGTACCTTTTTGGCTAGGCTTGTAAAGGCCCTAGGGCCAATAGCCTAGTACCTACCTATGGACCTATGAACCTTGGACAGCATACTGCCTTGTGGTGTATGGTATGGAAGAAGACAGTAGGATACATAAAAAGAGTACACATGACTCATTTTCTTTATTTTTTCAGTACTGCTGAAAATAATTCTGAAAATCTTTGTCTTACAGGTTTGTCCTGGATGATCAATATACAAGCTCTTCTGGCACAAAGTTCCCAGTCAAGTGGTCTGCTCCAGAGGTTTTCCGTTACTCAAAATACAGCAGCAAGTCAGACGTATGGTCATTTGGTAAGCTATTCTATATTCAATATTATGAAAGGAAGTATCTGATAGTTATTTAAAAGCTGATTAGAATATCAATTCAAATTGTTATCTAACTTTTATGAAATAATATTTGAGCTTTATAGGCTAATACTTAATGGAACCAATTGTTAAAAAAACTGTAATATAACTAAAACAGGCTTGGGGAATGCAACTCTGTTATAGTAGTTCTCTTTCAAAATGTTGTCATTTACTCAATAATTTCATTACTTTTAGTTAATTTAATAGTGCTGTAATTAATGTAAAACATTTCTTCATACAACTCCCAAGAATCATAAAGTGGATGTCAAGGAACTGAACACGTTTAATTAACTTCTTTATTTTTTACCTCTAATACTTAAAATTTAAATGCCCAGTAAAATGAGTATTAATGAAGTGAATCCCACAGTTTGTAACTAATGACAGTTTTAAGCTACTTGCTTGATTCACATTACAGTGTGTCAGTGAGTATAAGTATTGAGTAGGGAATATGTTTTCAAGTCTCTATCATTTGTAATTTCAAAAATTCTCTCACCAGTGCTGCCAGCAGATAATTATTTTTAAATATATCTTGCCTAAACAAATTCATATGAACATGTGATAGATATCTTTATTTATGCATCAGATGCTTTTGGGTCCATGGCATGGCTAGCCACCTGGTGGTGTAAACCTTGGCTCAAGATGATTTTCACTGCTGCAGTGACACCCCAATGCCATGTGCAAATGGATAAAGGGGTTGAGGATGGATGGATGCTTTTGGATCATTAACTCTAAAACTACTTGTTGTGTCTTTCGGCTTTTCCTGGTTAGGGGTCAGCACAGCGGAACTCCGGTCCGCTAATGATTGGCAGTAGATTTTTACATGCTGGCTTGCTGGGCCTAATGCACATCCTTCAACGAATGAATGCTCATTCACGCAATGTCGCCACACAGAAGACGCTCTAGCTGAGAATCGAACTGGCAACATCTAACTGTGAGGTGACAATGCTACTGCAGCACCACCACCGCAGTATTAACTCTAAAACTACTAAACTCTGTAATTTTGCATGAACATAGTCTTTGTAATTAAGCAGTAGAATGAATAACATAATTAAGGGTCTAGCAGTATCTCCGGTTTCCTCCCACATTCTAAAGACATGTGACTGGAGCATTTCTCCCCAGGCCTCCGCTGAAAATAGGTTGTGTGTGTGCCTAGTTGGACTTTCCCAGTCAACAAATGTTAAATAAATAAATAATTAAATAAATAAATACCACACAAAAAATAAAAAAAACAGTACTTAGCAGTGTCTGCAGGATCATTTTGGAAATCCTAGCATTATGTTGACTTACTTTTGTTTCATTAGTTACATACCTGACACATTAACAGCAATGAATTTCATTACTTTTTGCATGCCCTTAGTGTGTGTTCGCTTGTGTGCATATATATATATATATATATATATATATATATATATATATATATATATATATATTAGATGTAGATATAGATATAAATATGGATCTACTGAAGTCAGTCTAAACTTCAGTAGATTGACAAGCAAAGCATTGACTGCAAAAGGTAAAAAAAACAATGAAACTCTAATGTGCATACTCCAAGATATAGCCTCAGACCATGCAAAACAAAACTTCTGTTTTTTTGCAGGGGGCAAGTCCCCCTCCACCCTCCATGTAGGAGGCTGCACCTGCCACATCTTCTAATACTTAAATATTCTAACTGCAGGATCACACAATACAGAGGGAAAGGAATATTCTCCAACCCTGGTATTGTAGCAGTCTAGCATAGCTGTTGATCATCTGCTTTATCAACCAAAGTGTGTCGACAAACTAGGTGTCGACCTTAATCACAACACAATCAGTTGAAAGAAGTGCACCCTGATATACGTATGTGTATATACATATATATATATATATATATATATATATATATATATATATATATATATATATATATGTGTGTGTATTTATATATATATATATATATATATATATATATATATATATATATAGCTATATGTCAAAGGAAAAATAACTTCAAAATGATCAACACACAGCAGGTTCAGGTTAAGGCACTTTAATCTTGCAGCAAGGAGACAAAAACGTGCTAATACAGAGTTTGTCTAACTAGAATCAGGAAGTGAAACTATTTTTATACATTTCTTACAAGGTATTGCTTACTAAGCTGACGTAATAAATCACAAGTTCTTTCAATATTATTTCTCAGCAGCTGTTTGTCCATGATTTTCTGCTGGCATATCAAGTTTACAAAAAAAACTTCCTAAGAAAAACAACGTGGCCTTGATGACCACCGGTCAGATACAACTTTTACTATGCAATGTTACCATTCAAGGTACTATGGCTAATTCGAGCACAAAGCAAGTACAGATTACAGTTCATTTCTTCAAGCAGTCTTTTGTCTGATGTATCTCTTCTTTTCCGCAGCTGTGCATGTTCTCATAACACGAACAGGGCTGATTGTTCATATTCAATCACATTATAGAAAACAGTATTGTTCTATTTATTCACTATTCATTCATTTTCCTGACCTAGCAGATAATCACCTGCTTCTCAGTACATTTCCAAAAGGCATAAACATGAATTTTGCTGTGCTAGCAAATACTAGGTCAGAGAGCATCTTGCAGTTTCAGAAAGCATACTGCAGTTTGAAAAGCATCTTATAATTTCATACAGAATTGTGCTGTACATAAAATAGAATGAAATGTGTTAACCCTTTTAACTTCTAATAAGCACTAAATATATACATTAATACATATTCTTCTAACACTATATACGGGAATCTAACTTTAGATTGGCAGCCCAAACTGAGTCCCCTTCAGATGATCGACTGGAAAGTTGAACTTCATATGGTTGACGCCATATGTTCCACTTTCCAAAAAGTCAAAGCATTTGTATGGAGATCACAGTACAATGGGGATCGGGGAATTACCATTTTCCCCATTGTAGTGCGATCTAGGGTGTGTGGGGCATGCAGGGAGGTTTGCTCCTCTACAAAATTGTAGGTTTTTGTCATTTTGTTGTTATTGACTTTTCGGAAAGACAAACCTATGGTCTTGACGATATGACATTTGACTTTTTAAAGAGTCAGTCTTGTGATATAGACCCATATATATACATAGAGAGAGAGACAGAGAGAGAAAGAGAGAGGAAGAGAGAGTGATTTGCACTTTAGTCTGTCGACTCTTAACTTACTTGACCACTTTGTCCTGTTTTAGTATTGTCACTTCTGCAGTTGTATGGCATGTTGGGGTCAATTTTATGTTTGTGAAAGTTTTTTTTTTTTTTTTTACTATAGTAATGATTGTGCCAACATGGAGTTAATGTATACAAGTAAGACAGTGTTGGGGGGGGGCAGGGCCCCCATAATGTATATGTTTGTTTTGGTCTTTTACAGTTATTGGTATTACTTTGTGCTTGGGATATTTTACAGGTACAGGTGCTTTTCTTCTTTCATTAAGGGAGATGTATTTTTGTCTTTTTGTTTTTTTTTTCCAGTCACAAACACATATCATTTAGAGTTACATTTGCAGTCAGATGTGAGTCAGTAAAGGTGGTAGTCGTATTCCACTGGTGCTATAGTTGATCATTAGTAAATAACTGTGTGAAGGTCAACAACTTGTGTGGTTGTTAATATATGATTTAACTGAGAAGATATTAGGGGTTCAGCAACCAAAGATTTTAAGAGTTAATGAGATATGTATATAATGTTTATTTGCTTCAGAATCTTGAAGAAGCAAAATAAGAAGTTATGTACTTACCATAATGTTCCATGTGAGTTTTCATCTCGCCTTCATTCTCACTGATGGGTTTGGAGTCAGTCCTCAGCTCTGACTCGACCAAATGCTAAAGCTCGAGGTTTTCAAACAGCTCGTGGCCTACTCCCTATCCCATGATGCAATAGTGCTTCCCTCAGATCTACTTTGCCCAATCATACTGATAACTAAAGACTATAGGCATTGAAATAAGAATACTATAGACAAGGACAAATTATCACTAGAACATCTTGGAATTTCCCGGCCCTCAAGACTTTAAAGGAAGGGGGTTAGTGGGTGGGACATAAGAATGAAGGTGAGATGAACAACTCACATGAAACATTATGCTAAGTACATAACTTCTTAATTTGAACTTGTTCTATCTCACCTTCATACTCACTGATGGGTAAGCTATCCAGTTTTGTAATGAGTGATAAAGGTATGAGGTGGGGACCATGTGGCTACTGCACAAATAGAATCTATAGGCAGCCATGCCATAAAGGCTGTAGGAATGGAAATTGCCCTGGTTGAGTGACCCTTGACTTAATGATTTAATGTCATCTGTGAAGAGCTGTATGTGAAAGCAATACAGTCTGACAACCATGTTGATAATGTGGTTTTAACCACAGGAGTACCCTTCTTTGAATCTGAAAAGGAGACAAAAAGTTGGTCCGATTTTCTGAAGTCCTTAGTCCTGTCTAAATAGAACCAAAGTTGCCTATGGACATCAAGTTTTTGCAACATGTGTTCCATTTTGTTTGTATATTTGGGAAAAAAACACAGGTAATTCAATAGTCTGGTTGAGATTTGTTTCAGAACAAACCTTAGGTAGGAATGAAGGATTTGTTCTCAGAGTCACTCTGTCATTATAAAAAATCAAGTATGGGACTTTGATGGACAAGGCATGTAGTTCCAAAATTCTTCATCCATTAGTAATAGCTACTAAGAAAATGGTCTTCCATGATAGGTATTTTAAATCACAGGATGATGCATGTTCAAAGGGGGGGGGGTAAAATAATCAGTAAAAGCACAAAATTAAGACTCCATGGAGCAGATGGGATTCTAATAGGTGGTCTCAAGTGAATAGTACCCTTAAGAAATGCTTTAGAAAGTCTATGTGACATGATGGGAGTCAGTTGATCACCAATATGAAAATTAGAGATTGCTGCCAATTGAACTCTAAGGGTTGCTGCAGCTGTTCCTTCATGAAACAATTTAGTCAGAAACTCTAGAATGGAAGAAATCAAAGCCATATACAGATCAATATCATTATTTGACACCCATATAGAAAATCATTTCCACTTGCTAAGGTATAGCTTCCTAGCAGAAGATTTATGAGAAGAAATTAGGATGTTCTGTGCTGCAGGTGATAACTTGTGGAACCTGGCTATTCGTGGAACTGGAGCAGCCAAGCTGTCAATTTTAGGGTATGAATCGCAGGATGAAGAACCCCTGATGAATGTATCAGAAGATCTGGAACTGGGTCCAGGATCCATAGTTCTTCTAGTAGATGAGGCTGTAGAAAGGGGAACCAAATTTGATGAGGCCAGTAAGGGGCTATCAAAATAATGGTTCTTCCCAGAGTGCTGGCTTTCTGTAAGAATTTGGGTATCAGAGGAAATGGGGGGAAAAGCATAAAGAAGTCCAGGGGGCCAACTGTGTACAAGTGCATCCCTTGAGGCATCTCCCGAGTTGGGGATCAGGGCAAAGTAGTTGCTGCATTTGGTGTTGTTGGGGGTTGCAAAGAGGTTGCAGCAAGGCTGGCCCCATCTGTGGAATATCCTTTCCGCTACTTCTTCCACTCATTAGGAGACAGTATTCCTCTGCTCAATTTGTCTGCTATCACATTGGTCCTCCCTGGAATGTGCATTGCTATCAGAAAGCACTGGATGGAAATTGCCCACTGCCATACTCTCAAGGCCTCTCGACATAAGGGGTATGATATGGTTCCTCCCTGTTTATGTACCCCCAACTGCCTCCAGAGATGGACAACTGGGCCTCCTTTCAGGAGCACTGGTAGGGCTTGCCAAAGAACTGATCCCTGTTACCATGGTTCTGCAGGCCCCCTCTGCCGCGTGGAAGGTGTCTCCCATTATTGCCCCCTCCTCTGCCTCTACAGGGGGATTTCACCATGTGTGTCAAAGAAAGCTCCTTGGGCTTTACGGAACCACATTTTCCCACTTTTCCGACCTTTAGGATAAGGTGTAGTAGGAGTGGAAAAATGGACTCCTACAGCAGACAGAGTCTTTCCATCTTGGTCACACCTGGTAAGTGTTTCCTTCACTTTCGGTCCAAAAAGTGATGAACCATCAAAGGGGGTGTTTACAAAGGATGACTTGTAGGGCTCTTCAAAGGAACATAAGTGCATCCAGGAGTGTCTCCTAAGAGCAATTCCTGTACCCGCTGCCTGACTCATTCCATCCGCTGCATATGAAATCAGACGCATGGAAGAGTTTATAAGGAAATTTAAGGTAGCAAGCTGGAAGGTTACCTTATCTGAGACCCCCACAGCTACCACACCCTGTAGAGTAACTCCTAACTCCTTAAGGAGATCTGTGTGTAGTCTGGTGAAATGTGTGAGATAGTTCAGGGATCAAAGAGTAAAAGCCGCTGAACTAAACATGCGCTTTCCGTATCTGTGCATGATCCTAGAATCTCTATTAGGGGGATGAACAGATGTGGAGGTCTCCAAAAGCTCCTTCTTAGTGGCCGCCACCACCACCACCATAGCATCAACAGGTACTCCTTTGGTAAGGAAAGCCTTGTCCTGAGGTGATGTAATAATTTTATTTGGCCTCCGAGGGACAGGTTCAATGGTATCTGGGGACTCCCACGCCTTTCGTGATGGAAGGTCTATCAACTCATCAAAAGGCGGAGTAACCCAAGAGGTGGAGGATTGAGACCCGAAAGCCTTCTGGAGTACTGACTCATCATCAGTAGGGTTAAGGTGATTCCAGCCACCCCTCTATTTTAGGATTTCTAAGATATCACCAAAAGAGATATCTTCAGAGGGGGACCGTGGGGACCATTCTGACTCATCTAAGTCAGTATCTGATGTGATGAATTCCTGTGGGGAATCCAGATGCTTCCTCTTGCAAGTTCTCTTCTTGGGAACCTCCTCAGAGGGAGCTTCCGGAGAGGTCCCGGAAGAACAGGGCTCACCCGATGGATCTGTACACTTTTGAGGCATCAGTGAAGCAGAGACAGACACGTGAACTTTAGGGGAGGAGATTGCTGGTACCAATGACATGGGTGTCCTAGGGGACAACACTCTCCTCATGGCATTAAAAGCCCTGCCACTCCAGTGCGAAGAGACCCCTGGATCCTGAGAAAAAGGCAGTCTCCACGGTGCTGAAACCATGGTCTCTGAGCCCAAGGTAGGTGCCGAGCTTACCAGAGCCTAGGCCCCGAAAGGTAAAGTCGGCACCGAAAGATTGGTACAACTATCCTCTACTGATCCAACCGGTGAGTGTCAACTCCTAGACTCTAAGGTGGGCACCAAAGAGGTTAAAATAGTCAGAACCAAAAGCCCAATGGGTGTCGGCTCCGACGGTTCCACAATCATCAGTTCCGAATACTCCGGCTCCGAAACTTTGGGTCGAATCGGAGGAGGAATTGAAGAAACAGGTTGAGTCTGGGTCGATTCCAAAGCCCTAAGGGTCGGAGCTGACAGATTTTTGGCTAGTCCCTGTGACTGTAGAAGTCTCTGTACCACTTGATCCATGTCCTTATCAGATAGTCTTGAGGACCAGGAAGCGATGGATGATGTCTCAGACTGGAGGATAGGAGATTTTAAAGTGGGAGATACCAGCTCCAAGGCTGGGGACGGGCTCCCACTGACCACAATTACCTCCAGCTCCATAAGCTTAGGCGCCAAGGTGACAGTCTTACCAGATTTAGTTGTTTTTGAAGTCGATGAGCCCTTTTTTGGCTTCGACTCCGACAATGATCTTGAAGATCCAGTTTTTTGAGGCTTAGTAGGCTTGTCCTTGTCTAAGGGTTCTTGAAACGAAGATTTCAAGAGACCTCTTGCTATCAGTTTACTCTTGTGTTCATGAAGAACACGAGAGCTAAAAGAGTGACAGATGGCACAATTTTCCTGTAGCTGAAGGTCACCTAAACAATAAACACAATTTGTATGGCCATCTGTAACTGACATCTTCTGTCCACATTTCGTACATTTTTTAAACCCAGATTTAACTTTTTCAGACATAACTGAATGTCAAATGAGAATAACCCAAGGCAGAACAAACTTTATTTCTATATGTAAGAATATATATATATATATATATATATATATATATATATATATATATATATATATATATATATATATATATATATTACACAGCACACAGATAATATCTATGTAAGAAAAAATAACCCTAATAAAGGAGGGTCTAAGACTAACTATAATAGCTATAATAACTATGAAACACACCAAACTGTTCAACAACTATTTTACAACCCTAATAAAAACCACAGGGTTGAATAAAAAGTATTTGCAAGTAAGCAAAGATATATTATTAATGCCCTAATAAAAATAGGGCTACATATAAAGGATAGGGAGCAAGTTATGTAAATCTAACTCTAACTATTATAGTTCACATAGAAAAAAGGCCTAAAAATAAACTGCCTCAAGAAAGGGAGAAAAAGCACTCTAACAATAACTAACAAAAGAGACAAGCGCCTCAAGTAGCTAATTGTAATCTGACAACTAACAACAAACAGGAATGAAAATATTTTGTTTAGACAAATATCAAAAATTTGACAATACTGGCCAGAGCTGTTCGACGAACATCCTATATGTTGCAGCGGCAAACAAGATCTGAGGGAAGCACAATTGCATCATGGGATAGGGAGTAGGCCACGAGCTGTTTGAAGACCTTGAGCTTTAGCATTTGGCCAAGTTGGAGCTGAGGATCGGCTCTGAACCCATCAGTGACAATGAAGGCGAGATAGAACAACTTCACATCAATAGTAATTGCAATTAAACTAATAAATATAAATGAACATCAGAGGTTGAATTGACTGTACATATATGTGCATCTGTCTATATCATATATGCGTAACTGCTGCTGAAAAGTGCAACAGTGTGAGAATGTAGAAGCAAAACTCCACCATTTTCTAATCATTAGTGCAAAAAATGTGAGGTTCCATAAGGAGAGCTTCACAATTTTCTAATCAATAGCTTTACTGACAAGTTGACTTTTTCTTGTTATTCATACTTAAAAGTTCACAACAATCATAGTACCATGGACATGACTCAAAAACACAAATGATACTTTCACATAAAAAAAAAATCCTTACTATGATCTGAAGTGTAGCCGATAATGAGGACATATTTTTTCATACAGGTGACCAGAAATGTCAACATGATAAAATTTTAAGGGCCCTAGTGGTCATTACCTTAATGCATACCTATGAACCTATTATCTTACATGCATTAACCAAATTCACAATTGAGTTACTAGCATTCAAAATGTTACAGTGCCAACAACAAAAGTCAAATATAAAGGATGAGGGCTTTCTACTTTAATGCAAATGTGTTAAGATGCTACTGGAACCATAAGGAAAAGTAGCACATTATTTTGAAAACTATTCTACCACAAAATTTAAGCTGATGTGGACTGTAACTGCAAATAACAATGAAATGTGGTCAAGAGTCTAAGAGCAATGCCAGTGTATTTTATTATATTATATTTTTTGAGCAAAAAGGGTGGGTAAGAAAGAAGCCAAAAGAAGCATCTATGACAATATGTATTGCCATAAACTACTACAGATGACAGTTATAATACATTAGAAAATGACAATAACAGAGTAAGATGTCTGACAGCCTAATGACAATAAAGCATCCAACAGTAACATACAGAGACATGCGAGATTAAAAAAAATAAATCAGAGATAAAGAATGAGAGTGTGGATGAGACTGCTCTTTTCTTTAGGCAGTTTTAGTGCCATACGCACTTCTTCCTAATATTTACCAACTTCAATGCAACAGAAATTTCCATAGTAACATAGCTGCACTGCCTGCTTGACTGTATTAAAGAACAAGTCATGTATTTTTTTCTCCGATCCTATTTGCTATTTGTTTTTGTTATACAAAATGTGTGCGTTGGCTCATCACAATTCTGATGATATGATTTGTCCATCATACAGTTTCTCAGCACTTTGAATCGTCTTCTACATAACATTGTATAAAGATGCTTAAAAGAGAAATGTAGTCTCTGTTTCACAATTTGGCCCTCTCACTAACACAACAATAACTATGTATTTCTCCTTATATTCTTAAGACTAAGATCTGTTTAATCATTAATTATAACAAAATAAAAAATATCCAGTCGTGCATGCTTTTGTTGCACTAATTTAGATCACAGGCCCAAATGCAGCAGCTTTATTTTAGCTATCTAATAAAAACTAAGCAGTTTATTCATACATACCTATATTTGTTTCAGGACCTCACACACAAATGGAAAATATGCAGATTGCCACCATTTGCTGTTCTACCCTGTAGTTCTATAAGGGAAGAAATAAGTAATTAAGTAAACAGAACAGCACTCAGATGCTTTACTTGATATATGGAAGTTGTTCCTATAAAGCCGTATTGTGAAAGTGTTTCTTTATGAAGGTATAGGCATGTCATTAAAAATAAAACATCTTATTCCTTATTGAGCAATGTAAATTTTTTAGTTCTATTTTTCCTTATTTTTTTCAGGCCTTTATACATCGAAATCTCGTAACTGACTAGTGCAAGTGTTCATATATATGACCCAAAATGTCATAAAATCTAATAACCGATCGTTCACATAACCGAAAGTGGTATTTAAGGAAAATCAACAACTCAGGAATGTCGACTTTACCAAAAATACCTACACTTCTGGTTAAGCCCCCCCCTGCACCCCCCACACTCCCTGCTACTTATATATATATATACAAACCGCGAGATCGTACTACAGTGAAGGAATGGGTAAATTTCCTGATCCCTACTATAGTGCGATTTCCATTCAAAAAAATGAACCCACAAAAGCGAATGCACACTAGCATTCACTCTTGTGGATTCAAACATTTAAAAAGCGAACTTATGACAACATGGACAAGTCCCTTTCAGCCTTCCAAGGCTGACTAACTAATTCCCGACATTTTGATGGCAAACCTAGTTAAACATGTTTAATTTTGAGTCTATCTTGTATTAAGTTTGTATTATTAATTATATTATTATCAAAAATAAAAGTTGTTTGAGTAAAAAAAAACAGTGAAAGAATTATAGCTAGAAAAATAAATGTACTTTACCAAAAAAAAAATCACTTAGTTTTGCTTATATTCAGTTATATACATCTTTATACCATACCTTCTTTGCTCAACAATTCTGGACAAAGGCAAAAATAATGAAGGGAAAGGCACGCATGAGCATAAACACAGAGAAGTAGCTGTGCATTTAAAATAATGCTAATGGCAGAATAGCATGGATTAAAGTCTGATAGGTTGTCCAATGGTTTCTATTTAGCAGTGCTGTAGAGAGCTGGGATATTCAGTGCAATTAAGATCCCCTGAAGTGTTGTGTCTAACCAAAGGAGGAGTTCAAATTATTTTGAATTCACCACAGGAGGCAGAGCAGATTGTGCTAAGTAAAGGAGGGATAGTGGCAGCACGTACATTGAAGTGCTGGAGAGTGGCAATGCTCAGCTGGTTGCTGGCAATAACACAGACAGAACTCCCTCCTCTTTGTTAAAGGATCAGCAGGTCAAAAAAGGTAAAGTCCCTAATTTCAGGCAATCTGAAGTGATGAGAAATAAGCTAATAGCAGATCCAGCATTTTTAGTCCTGGGGTCCCAACCTCCAAAAGATTTTCTGGCCTTATAGAGCAGCAACCTTGAATGAATATGGGTCAAAAGGAGGATGACCAATGTTTCACTCCAGAGATATTAACTGAGAAAATAACATCCTTGGAAAACTCCTGGGCTTAATCACCTTTAGGAGGTGTGGTGAAATAAGGTACTGTTACCCCAGTTTGACTGTTAAGTAACATGGGAATGATCTATTGGCTGAGTACAGGGCTATTGTGTGCAAAGCCTCTGCTAGGGAAATGGCAGCTTGAAGGTGATGTGAGACTGATTACTGAAGACATGAAGGATAGCTTGCAGGGGAATGTTTGGGGATGGTTGTAAAAAACACTCCTTATTGTTTTTCCCCTGGTACCTGGGGGTTAATGTGCTTTATTGCTGGAGTCTGCATGATATTAATCTTATGAACAGGATGGAATTTTAGAAATATTAAATGTTATGGCATCATGTTTTCTGTTTACAGCAAATATCTGTAAGTTGATAACTGTTGTAATGGTATTAATATGGCAAGGGATATGGTGGATTAGTTTAAATCACTTCCCATTGAGGATGTCAAAGACTGAGTGGTTAGTTCCTGGCTGAGCAGTTTACCCTCCTTTGTCCACTCACCCTCAGTGTGTGATTTGTGTTGTTTTCTTTAGTTGGTTTCATTGTGTACTCTGTTGGGGACAAAGTTTTTTCCTTGTAATAAGACTAAGTTAGGGTGGGTGATGATGATTAGCAATGATATTACATGTATTAGCTAGAATATAAAAGGTGTTTCTACTCCCATTAATGCAAGGGCAGTCTTTGATCAGATTTTAAAGTTGGACCCAGACACTGTATTTTTGCAGGAGATCAATGTTAAATGAAAGGATGCTCACCTGTTCATGTTAAGATGGCCTGAGGTTAAATTTTTAAATTGTCATCTAAAAGACGGGTGGCTGTCTTGGAAGGTGGAGGTGTGGCAGCAGGACAAGCAAGGTAGATGGGATGTTTTGAAGGTGGGGTCCCCTTGGTGTAAGATTAGTCTGGCTAATTACTATGAACAAAATAAGGACGATGTCTCTTACGTGAATTCCATTTTTGTGACAGTGGAAGTGATGGCATTCACAAAGTGTGTCATTATTATGGGTTGGGATTTTAATGTAGTAGTAGAATTGTGGGTTGATAGGATCTCCCTGGTAGGAGAAGTTTGTGAAGAGTAGACTGATGACTACAACATATGTCTGAAATAATATTAATGTGTGGTGGACACATCACTAAGAGGAATCCAAATACACATTTTATAGCCATAATAATTCATTTGCTAGCAGAAATGATATCTTGTTCATAAATCAGGCAGCAGTGCATACAATTAAGGATGTTTTTACTGAATATAACAACTATATGACCCTCTGTTTACAAGCTGTTGGGGAAGAAAGGTGCAGTGGAGAATGGATCTATTATTGTGTAGAAAATCATCTCTGTGCTCAAAAGTTATGTAGCTGGATTAGGAAGTTCTGGAGGAGTCAGGGGAATATGGAAGGGGCTTAGTAACTACTGGGGTTACTTTAAGTGGAAAGCTAAGAACGAAGAAAATCATTTCAAGCTGTCCAGCAGATCACAATGGGAAGGGAAAATAAAAGTAATGCAAGGAGACATGCTGTGGTCTTGTAATTTTTAGAACATAATATTGTTGGGGGAGGTAAAGGAACTGATAAAGGAATCTAGAGTATTAAGGTATCAATAAATTAGTGATAAATGGGAGAGACATGAGTTATTCTATTAGGCCAAGGGTATCATATCTCAAAAAGTGCTTGCTAATAGATATAAAGAGAGGTTTGTAGCCATGAGTATATTAAGGTTTAAGTATTTTGATGTTGTATTGGCATGGGACCCAAGGAAGATTCATTTGTTTTTGAAGGAAGCATACATGTCTGCAGTGGCTTAGATACCTAAGATATCATCAGCAAATGGTGAGGCTTTTGCTGAGAGAATCCTGATGCCCCAGCCAACTCTGGGACATGTTGAGATGTTAGCAAAGCTTCTCATTAGAGGAAGTGTTGATGGCCACTGATAGGTTACCATCGGTTATGGTCCTGAGGCTGGATGGTTTCTCTGAGGATTTTTGTAAAGCCTTTAAAGACCATTTAGGAGACCCTCTGCTAATGTTTTTGAGGATGCAAATAGGATGGGGTCATTTCTTGTTGAGATAATGAAGGCTAAGGCCATTATGTTACACAAGCTAGGAAAACAATTAGATCAGCCAGCCATTCATAGACCTGTTTCTCTATTGCAAATGGTACTTAAGATTTTTTCCAGAATTTTAGCATTTTTAGCTTGAAAAAATTATTCCTTCTTTGATTACATGGAGCCATTTGGGTTTCTGAAAGGTAGAGCTAGGAGCCTAGATTTTGTTAGTTTGGATGAATATACAAAGAAGATGTGAGGTGGAGAAGCAGCTGGCTGGGGCTTTACTAACTGCTTTTCATAAGGAGTTCAGCTCGATTTCCTGGCTGTTTTTTTGGAAGGTACTTGGCCATATGGGATGTCAGAGGTTAATCTCAGACTTTATATGGGGACAAAAAAAAAACAAATTAGTCACCAGAAAATGTTCATGCACAAAGGCTTGGGAGGATTTGTTGTAGCTAATATTAAAGCATACAGCACTGCTGAGGTAGGCTGGTATTACTGGAAAGGAATGGCCAATGAGGGTGATACCAGAATTAATATACAACTGGGAACCAAACCAAAGTCATGTAACAGTCCCATCATACAAGGTATGGAACCTGAGTGGATGGGTAATTGGTACAGAAAACAAGTAAGATAAGATTTCCCCGGACTTTCTCATTTGGTATAATTGTCAGCTTTGTCCAAAAGGGAGACCCTTTGTGGTGGACTGATTGTATTAGGTAGAACTTGTTATATGTTGGAGACATTTGGGATGAGAAGAATAAGTATGTAGTCAGTTTTGTGGAACTCAGCAAGAGATTTTCAAACAGGAGAATGTTTGGTGGCAATATTTTCATTTGAGAAATATGTTGTATACTCTGTTCAAACAGGGTCACATTAAGAATATAGGGCACAGAGAAATTATTGATGCATACCACAAGGGTCCTGATAGCAGATATGTGAGGGCTCCCAATATTCCTGCCCCCCCCGTCGTCGTCGTCCCCCCACTGGAGGACCATATGGGATAAAATGAAATAAGTTGCTCCCAGAGGAAGTGTTAAGTAGGGAATGGAGGAAGGATTTCTATGGACTAATGACAGTACAGTACCCCCACCATCTGATCTTACACAGATGAAGCTCTTTCATTGTTGGCAACTTTCCCCACTGCAGATCTTTGGAAGGGAGATCACCAAGGTAATTGCTAGAGGCGTAATTTTCAAAATGCGCACTACTTTCATATGGTGTTGGATTGCCCTGATATCAGGCACAACACAGTAAAGATAGTATTTACATGATGACTGGAATTGACCTGCTTGGTAATCTTGATGTTAAATTCTTGCTATTAGGGATTGCACAGACTAGTTTTTTTTTACTCCCAAGAATGGTTGCATGGTGGCTAGGGAATGTTATAACTACCTTACTGGCTCTTTTTCAGTATTAGAAACTGCTTCCTGCAGAATGGACATTAATGTTCAGTTAGATGAGTTATAAGTTGAAGAACTGGATGACGTTGTGGAGAAAATATTGGAGTATATGCCTTTTTTAATTTAACAGCATTATCTTAGGCTGAAGAGATAGATATAGTGTTCACATAAATTGCCTATTCTAATCTGTTTATATTATGTATGTTACTGTTGGAATGGTCTTGATGTTACAGTGTGATATAATAATAACCAAAAATAAATTACATAATTGTTAAAGAAAATAGTGGAAGGCTGAATGTACAAAATCAGGGTTATTTTTTAAATATTATCCTAATTCATTTAAAAAGTTAATACAATGACAGGTTTTAAATCAACATGTATTTTTTGAACAAGAATTATGAAATTCTGATGTCTAGCATTATTGACTGACTGCAATCCTCAGTGAGTTACCATAAAACCAAAATTTTTATAAAGGACAGGGCAAAAAATATGAGGCAAAATCAAAAGCATTCTACAAAATTCTGGACAGTTGAAAGGTAGCCTTGGGACATTTCTTATACAGCAGTTATTAATATTTCCAGGCTGATTTCTGCAGACTACACTCCTGTAAGCAGATCATGCTCTAACATAAAAGTTAACACTGTCTTGCTAATAACAATCGTTCGCGGAAACAAGTTCCCTTTATCTTGCCTACAGCAAACTAATTATACAATATATTTGGCAACATGAAGCAGTTTTTACACTTAACATGACTCCTCCCTGCTAATATAATTAAAAATGTGTGCATATAAATTTATACATGTACATAACTTAGATATAGACATAGAATGATAAATGGTTAAACGGATATAATTTGTAGTTTTATTTATATCTTTATGTACACTTGTATGTATGTTTTTGTCTGTATATATAGTGGTCTATAGTGTCATACAAGAAATACCTTTCACTGTAAGAAAAGGGGAGGGATTTCATTATACATGGTTTCACCACACACACAATAAAATCAACGTCCCTAATTCTGCAGTATAGAATATTTTATGTATCACACAGACTAAATGCTCATATTCCATTTATTCCATTTACCTGTTTTTTTTTCTTGATTTAGTTTGAATTCCAGTTTCCCATACGTTTCAAAGGGATGTCGTAATTGTAAGTTTTGCTTAAGTTGTCATTTGAGTAGGTTCTTATGAATAGGCTGTATTGTGAGATTTGTTTTATTCCACTTCAGAGGTATGCTTAACTTTGCTTGTTCAAGCTGTTCATGAAGTTTTCTGAAATTGTTGTTTTAGGTTAGTGAGGATTAAGTTAAATGTATTAGTTTTATAGTCTAGTTTTGTTTTTTTTTTTACATATTTTAATTGTATTTAGTCTAGTTACGTAAGGTTTGAGTCCATTCTGCCTGTAATACTGCTTTCTGATGGCTGCTATGTTGTATACCCAAGTAATTTCTGGTTGAAGTGCCATTCAGATGAATGGAAACAAATGAAGCTTCAATAAAAAAATAAGCATTTTTGCTGGAATGTTTTCACATTTGGTGGCCTTTTTCCCTATACTCACTTACACATACTCACACGCATGTGTGTATGTGTGTGCATATATATATATATATATATATATATATATATATATATATATATATATATATATATGCACACACACACACACACACACACACACACACACACATACACACACCGACCCTATGTTCATACAACCATGAAAAAAAGAAAAAAAAAGAGAAATCTCAAAAAAAGCAGCAAATCACTGCAGATGCTAATAGAAACAGAACTCCCAATGATTTACCTTTGAAAAAAGAAACAGTCAACAAGTTACAACTGGTCTCTTAGGTATTGAAAAGTTACTGTCTCATACAATTCACATTCAACCACCTGTAATACATTTCTTGGTTTCTGGAATTTTGAAAAAACAGTCCAAAAATACAGGAGAACATTGAATGTTAAACATTACTGTTCTCCATTGAACTTGCCTTCTGCGGGGAGATAAATCTCATGCATCCCCCATTTGGGTGACAAGTCCCCTACACCTCCAGTATATACCAAATCTGAGATTGTCATACTTTGGAAAAAAAGGGTACTTTGAGACAGAGCAGTCTCAGAGTTGCTATATGCAAATACTCATCTTTGATCATTCAGTCTGTCTCACTGTTCTGGAATTCACACAAATGAGTCCAGAAATATCAAATAGTTGTCACATTTTTTTGTAGAATTAATATTATATTTGGCTTCTAGATGATTGATTTAGGTGCAATAGCTTTTTTTCTGAAGGTTAGTGTTTATTTTATTCATATAGCAGGTAAAATTTAATTGATCTATCTATCTATCTATCTATCTATCTATCTATCTATCTAATCTGTCTATCTATCTATTTTTTACTTTAGCGTAACTGTTGCTGACAACGAATTTTATACCAGGGTTTCTGATTAGCTGTGTAGATTATAATTCCTATAGGACAGATAAATGCATCAGTTATGCACATATGATGTTTCAAAAGTTTGTTCATCCTGAGATGGAAAACACAGATGCATTGATGTATTATATCTTGGTATGTCATTGCATTAGTATTCATATAGTCACAAGTGATAAACACTTGGTCATCACCCAAGTAAAGGAATTGTTTACTGCACTAAACAATGACCATTTTTTAAGTTCATTAATGTCCTCCAAGGTAGGGCAATATGAGTAATAAGAAACCTTGTGGGGAAAGGAAGCCCTGTACCTGTGATATTACTGGGTATTCTACTTGTTCCATAAAATACTCTCCCTGTATCATAGCAGTATGTATGTAGGACTGTTGCTGAATGCATTTATTAACTGGCAGAGTTGTGAAAACTTTCTCTTTCGTATGACTTCTTATTGTATCTCATGAAGACTAATGCCTGTTGTAACAGCTCCGTGGCTGTCAGCTCTCAAACGTTTGAAAACTGTTATGTAGTGCCCTTTGGCGCTATATCACTTTGCTTTGCCTTCCCTGACACCATTGTCTTTTTACTGTCTCAGTAAATTATTATGGTAACCAGTGGTATTTATTTAGTTTATGTATTTATTTATTTTTACATTTGATTACTGGAGAAGTCAAACTAGGCATGATGACCCCTTTTCAGTAGAGGCCTGGGGAGAAAAGCTCCTTCATTTGCAGTGACATTTTACATACAAGCAAATTAAATGATTGATTCATAAATACATGGCATGCAATTGACTGATTATTTATACCTTAGACAGTAAAGTACTGTGACACAAGTTGATAATAATTAAAATAAGACAGTAATTTATCTGGAGGGCCTAGAAGGTAAAATATAACAAAAGTGGGTAGATTTCTAAAGAAATTTATGACAATATTTGATATGGAAGACATGAATTCAGTAGCAGGGGCTTGGAGAGAATTTACATATTATTCCCCAAGGTACAATAACTAGATTAGACTAGACAGAAATTATATTTCACACAAGCATGTGCATTTAATTCAGAACTTTGACACACACCCAATAACTATTTCAGATCATGCTTCCAACCATTACTAAGATAAAAATACAGAGTAATAAAGTAAAGCTGAGACACTGGTGTCTCCCTGTCTACCGGTTAAAAAGAGGAGAATTTAAGGAATGGTTACTGGAAATTATTTGAGCTTTATTAGGGAAGATGGAAAGTGCACATAGGTTCATAGGATGATACTAGGCTATTGGCCCCAGAGGCCCTTATGAGCCTTGCCAAGAATTTCACCCATGTTCCCACAAACTCAGCACCTGTTTCCCCTGTCCAGGAGGGACACAGGTGGGATCCCAGGGGTGTATTTTCTGTTTCACATCCAGTTGTCCAGGCTCCTCTTAAAGAGGACTAGTGAGGTACTCTGCTTGACATGGAGAGGGAGTCTGTTTCACAGATGGGGGAGTTTTTGGGACACAAATCTATCCTACCAACAAGTTGTATTAATGTCACAGACCAGGTTGAGGCCTTGCATACAGGTTGTGCAAGCGGAGTTTGACTTACGGATATGCAGCAACTCTATCAAGGTTGGGTCTGAGACGGCCTTGTATGCCAGGCACAGGTCACCTCTGAGCAGTCTGTACAAGACTGAGTAGAGCGACAGGGCTTTTAGCCTATTTGTATAGGACAGGTGTTTGAGACCCTGGATTTTCCTGGTCAGGAACTTCTGTGGTCTCTCAGCTGCTGCGAGTGCATGGCAAGGTACAAAGCTAGAGCTAGTGAATGAGATAAAATGAAAGTGGAGTTTAAAAACACAGAAGAAATAAAAGAAAAAGAGATATGGTTAAGAAGTAACAAGAATTGTTTAGAGGAGCTGGCAAAAGGTTCAAGTATTTCAGAATAATAGAGATCTCACAGAAGAAGAAGAGTGCTAAAGAGAAAATAAGGCACTACCTCAATGATATGCATGAGTTTAGAAAGATTGCTGTCGAACAACTGTTTTTGATAATAACTCTGTGCACAAAAACTTCTGACACAACAACTTAGATAACAAAAAGTAGAAAGCGTTGTTGCCAAAAATAGGGAGTTTATAACAAGAAAAAATTACCAGAAATCCTGTAAAGGTATTACAGATATTTTGGAAATTTTATTAAAACTTGTATAAACAGAGAACTGAGGAAATCAATAAAAAGCACAAATGAAAATATTTATGGAAGATTTAAATATGCCAAGGTTAGAGGTAGACCAGGCTCAACAAATAACAGTTAAGATAGGAGATTAGATAAAAAATGGTGCTGTATAATCAATCTGCATGAAAATCTCAAGGAATAGATGGTATTCTGGTGGAAGTTTGGAAGTTAGGAGGAAAGAAAGTGATAAAGATCTGGAAGGTTTTGTTTAACAGTGTTTTAAAAGGAAGCACCAATATCCTGGGAAAAAGCTGTGGTATAAAACCTAAAGACAGTAAAGACCCATCAGACACAGCTTCATATAGGTCCATTTCAATTTTAAACCATGATTATAAAAGTCAAAAAGAAAGAAGTCTCGTGGGGTAAAGTACCTGTAAAGCCCAGAGTAAAGTCAAAATTGCAAAATGTAAGGTACAGGTACTCCCCAACTATCGAAGCCAACCAGTAGCAAAATTCAAAAATGTTCACGAATGTAGTAGAAAAAATAAAAACTTTTATTCCATGGATGGTAAGCACTTTCACGTCTGCTCAGGACGCTTCATCAGTCTGAATTTTGCTACTGGTTGGCTTCAATAGTTGTGGAGTACCTGTACCTTACATTTTGCAATTATGATTATAAAAGTGTTTATGTCTATAATAGCTAAGAGAATGGCAAAGGTGATACAAAAATTGATAGCTACAGATCGATGAGGTTTTGTGAAGGGGAGGTAAACATTTGACACCGTTAATAAAACAATAATGATCCAGTGGGAAGCAGAATGCAAGAAAGTACTGGTGCTGTTAGTGGGTCTTGAGACAGAAAAAGCATTCAACAGCATAAGCTGAAATTTTATGAGTAGAGCAACGGAAGCATTTGCATTTCTTGTTACAATAATATGTTAATTAGAAGGATATATGAGGGACTGGAGGCAAAAATCAAAGTGGAAGGTTTCCTCTCTGATAAGTTGTGTCTGGACAGAGGAACCAGGGAGGAGTATGCTCTTTCCCCTTTGTTATTTTTGTTATATTTAGAACCACTGGCAAAGAAAACAAGGGACTTAGACATTCAAAGATATAATTGTTATGGTATTCAAGAAAAGTTGATTTTTATTTCCAGATGATATTATTTTGTACCTGATAAAAATCAGAAAAGTTCATCTCAGTGTTGTAGAAAATTCTGAGACAGTTCCTGTTTTTTTTTTTTTTTTTTTTTTCAGGATATAAAATTAATGAAGATAAAACAAAGGCTATAGCTGTAAACTATGTACCCACACATCACTTGGTTCAGCAATACCTATATGTATGGAAACATGATAAAATTAAGTATTTAGACGTATTTAGCAGTATGAGTTAAAAATGGATGCTGTTATGGAAACTAAGGATATGTAAAAAGAGACTGAACAAAAAAATGATAAAAAAATGAGAAACTGGAAGCTCTTGCCCATAGATATGGATAGCAACAGAAACAATAACAATGTTTTAGACCCTTTAGTTTTATACACAGGTCAGGCATATTTTTGTCAACCAGAGGAGTAGTGGGTAGTAATTAATAAAGAGTTGAACAATCTTA
This sequence comes from Protopterus annectens, assembly GCF_019279795.1. Taxonomy (NCBI): domain Eukaryota; kingdom Metazoa; phylum Chordata; order Ceratodontiformes; family Protopteridae; genus Protopterus; species Protopterus annectens. Next base: position 1,496,426,810 of record NC_056733.1, on the reverse strand, counting down.
TCTGGGATGGAAAGAGGGCAAGAGTCAAGTGCGATAAGCTGATCCTTACAAACAGAACAAGGAGGTTTATGTATGGCTCCCAAATATGTAACAAAGTCTAGAAGAGGTATGATTTTTGTCTGGAAGTGTTTACATATATATTTTATGTCCCCAGCAGACTCCAAAGAATGTTTCCTCAAGTAGATGCCAAATGTTCGAAGTGTAGTGGGAAAGAAAGAGGTACCTGGGAGAATATGTGTTTATAGTACAATGAGTTGGCATACTTTAAAATTCCTTACAGGGTGCTAGGCGAGCAAATGAGTGCAACTAAGGAAATTATTTTTTTGAGCTGAATACAGTATCTGAATTGGAAAGACCTTGTTAAGTTTAATTCTGGTGGTTGCCAAAAAAAACAATTACTATTGTAACAGAGATAAAAGAACAGGAAGTGGGATCTTTAGAAAAGAGTAGGAGTAAATTACATAGAAACAAATGGAAATTGTTGGATCAATAAATGCAGAAAAATGTTTTGAGGAGGAATGAGGTTAAAGAGAAAGCAGGAACTGAACAATTTATGTAATGTTGGTTTGATTATATTATATAGAACAATATATGTGATGTATAATGTTTGTAAATGTTAACTTGTCAATATGGTTTGATTACTTTTATATAAATGTAAGTTTGCCTATATCATAACTGACTTCAGCTACCCTCCATTAACTGGGAAAACTACTCATGTACTAATACACTTGCCCAACGTTTCCTAGAATTCATTAATTCCAATGCCCTGGACCAGCTCATTTTTACCCCCACTAGAGGTAGCAACATCCTTGACCTGGTCATTACTAACATGGGTGACAGTTGCTCTGTACCAATAGTCAACTCCTTCCTGGTTAGATCCAACCACAAACTAATCACCTTGTAAATCCACATCCATCCCACCCCCACCCTGCAAAGGTAACCACAATTAAAAACTTCTCCAAAGCTAACTTTGGGCTCCTAAAAACAGAGGTGGCTAACTTCACAGCACCCATGCAATTGGAAAACAGCTGCATGACCGCTGAATCATACACTAATGCCCTGTACGAAGACGTACAGAAATGCATGGATCTCGCCATACCCAATAGAACCAAGACGCTCTCCTCCAAAAAAAAGGAAGCCAATCTGGTGGTCCCCTGCCATAAACAAACTCTACAACAGTAGGAGGAAACTGATGAGAAATAAGGTGAATCCCAAGACTGGAAAAACTCCCTCAGCAGCCTCAACAAAAAGTTGAGATCCCTCATCAAATCCTCTAAAGCTAGCTATGAAAATAGAATTGTTGCAGATAGTAAAGACAACCACAAGGCCTTCTATAATTATGTAAAGAATCTCCACAGCAATACCCAGATTTGCTCGGAGCTGTTGCACAATGGCACCTCCTATACCAAGCCAACAGATATTGCCAATATACTGGCTGACAGATTCTCCCCCACCAAAGGACCAATCACAATACCAGTAGAATGCCAGTCACCCAGTATTACTGCTGCACAGGTTAAAAGAGCACTGTCCAAGGCCAAGAATACAGCTTTTATGGGACCTGACAATATCCCTGGCTGTGTGCTACATGAACTACAGAGTGAACTGGCACCTCAACTGTGTGCCCTGTTCAATCACAGCTTCACCTCAGGCTTTGTCCCTACAGAATGGCGCACTGCTTCAGTCATCCCTCTCCACAAAGGAGGAGCGACTACAGACCCTGGGAACTAACATCCCATTAGCCTGACAAGTCTGATATGCAAAGCTATGGAACGCATCATCATGGACCTAATAAACAAAGATATAGGGAACCTCCAAACTCTGGATCCCACACAATTTGGTTTTGTGAAGGGTAGATCATGCCTGCTCAACCTAGTTGGTTTCTTTGAGTCAGTCACCAGAGCTGTAGATGAAGGTAAGGTGGGTCATACAGCCTACCTTGATCTGGCCAAGGCCTTTGATACCATTCCCCACTCAGGAATCATAGAAAAACTCACTAAGCTAGGCATCAACCCCTATATCACTAGGTGAGTTGCAAACTGGCTCACAGATAGAACCCACAGTGTGAAAGTAGCTGACTCCAAGGCATACTGTCGACCAGTCATGAGTGGAGTCCCACAGGGTTCCGTCCTGGGTCCTCTCCTGTTTGGTATCTACTTCTCTGAAGTTCAGGCCAACACTAAGGGACTCTGGCTGACAAAGTTCGCAGACGATTGCAATAATTAACTCCCCAAGTAATGTTGACATCCTACAGAAAAGCCTCACTGAGACCAATGACTGGTGTCAGAACCATGGCTTTAAACTCAATGTCAAAAAATGTGTCATCATCCCCTTTGAGAAAAACCCGGTTCCCATGAATTACCACATCGATGGTAGTCCATTGAACACAGAAGGCATCATAAGAGATCTGGGAACACAGACTAACATCAACCTCTCTTTTGACCACCACATTGTCACTGTGGTCAGAAAGTCCTTCTATGTGGAACATCTCATTACTAAGGGTTTTGCATCCAGGAGGAAAGCGATCATTGTCTCCCTCCACTCTTCTCTCATTAGGCCAATCATCGAGTACAATGCCCCATTTGGCATGTACCTCACTAGACACCTACAACAACTGGAGAAGCCGCAAAAATACCTCACAAAGAGGATCTTAGGCCTTAAACACTTGTCCTATATGAGCAGACTCAAAAAGCCCCAACTATTCTCTGTCTCATATCGCTTACTTAGAGGTGATCTCTGCTTGAGTTACCAAGCCATGTCTGACCCCAGCTCTGTTAAAAATGCTACATCTAAGAAATCCCAATCCCTCTGCACTACATGCTCCAGAGACCTCAACCTCTTTACCACAATCAACAGAACAAGCTGGAGGGACAGGTTCATAACCCAGAGACTGCCCATGCTATGGAATAGACTTCCCATACATGTCAAGTGGAGTGCCTCACTGGCCCTATTCAAGAGAAATCTTGATGAGTGGATGGTAAATAGAAAATTCACCCCGGGGATCACTCCAGTGGCTCTACTTGACAGAGGCACTGGGAACTAAGGTCGGGTGGCACGATGCCAGGGTAATCCTATGGGCTAGGCTTGTAAAGGCTCCAGGGCCATTAGCCTAGTACACACCTATGAACCTATAATTCAATAAAGGTGTTTATTTTTAATAAGACAGTGATTAAGGTATTTTTCTAGCTTCTCCCAAATGCACCCTCTGTTTTTCGTTGATAGATAATGGCACTTCATGCCATTTAAGTTCCTCATATAAGAAGCTTAACATCCCAAAGAAAATGCCCAAGTCATCTTTTCACTTCCTTTTCTAGTAGGCATGTTTTTGCTCTTCAGAGCTGCTGTACAACAAAAAGGTAATTGAAGAAAAACAGTAATATCTGTCATCATTTATATATAAATTTGTATTTACCAAATTCATTTTAAAATTATAAGATTTCAAATTCATATAGGTTCACTTAAACCATTTAAGGTTCTTTCCTAACAATAAACTTAAAACAGTTTTACATGAAAGCAATAAATCTATTCCAGATTTAATAAAAAACATATTCTTAATAAAAATGGACAGAATTTCATCAAAATTGTATCTGCCCTTGATATATGATACATTAGAAGAATTTATGGATTGCCTCAAGTTTACTGACAACCAGCTAATTCTGAAACAAACCAATAATGTATATCAGAGATGTATTTACAAAATGTCACTGGAGGGAAAGTTCTCACATAAAAGCACTCCTACTATCAATCAAGTTGTCATAAGTATACATGCAGCACCCATGACACACAATACAAAGCAGACCCATAGACCCATATATGCTAAGGCACTTAAATGTAACCTTTCTAAACTCCAAAGATCTTGTAGACAAAGAACACATAACAAAATGCCCTCATCATCCCCGAATGCAGTCTTTCAAAACAACACCCATATCAACACATACATTCACATCTAATGGAGCATCTACTTCTAAGACCATAAGGCAAGCCACCACACAAACCAATATTCTGGTCACTGGAAACTCAATTATGAGACATACTGAGATTTCTTTCACTAGAAAGAGTAGGGAGACAATCACAGTCAGTTGCTTATCAGGGGGCAGGATCTGTCACATATAACATGCACTCAGGTCATTGGACCACAAGTACCAGTGTGAGTCAATCCAAGTCCATTTGTGTGTAAATGACCTGAGACATACATCCACAGATTATATTAAGAGAGACATTGTGGAGCTCTTGGAATGTGTGTCATAGGCTGGTATGAGCCTAGCATAGAGCAGCAGTTTACATTCTCCAAGGATGATGGCACAATATGATCAGAAGATGACTAACTTTAATAATTGGCTTAGTTTCTGGTATCATTTTAAGGGGGTGCAATATCTGTGAGCATGGAAGGAGATGGCAATAGACCATGTTGCTTTGCCAGTGATGGTCTGTGCCTCTCCCCTATACACTTTCAAAATATTATCCTCCTCCATACTGCCTTTTTTTAAGCAAGGCCACATTGAAAGTACTTTCAACATAGCAAATGAAAACCAAGAAAATCTAAAGGTGTTAACTGCTCATTGCTAGAAGTCTAAACAAGAAACTCCACTCCCTTCAAGCTCTCCTCACCCTAGAAAGTGCTGACGTCTGTGCAGTTACTGAAACATGGTTTAAAGCCATGGAGAACACACCAGCAGTGAAAGGCTGCAATGCCTTCCACACATTTAGACCAGCTACTACACAGACAGGGATTAAAGGTAGAAGTAAAATAAATATACCTCAAGGCCGGTCAAACAGGATGATGTACTTGAGTTTCTGCATGTTCAAATCATAATCGGCAAAATCTCATAACACTTCCTTGCAAGCTATAGGTCACCTTCTATGTCCCTGGAAACCCATAACATGTATTTAAGCTTACTGGAAGCACTCGTCACCAAACCCAATATGATATTCATGAGCAACATTAATTACCCCAATGTTAATTGCAAATCCTATATGACACCAAAAGGACTGACACAAAGATTCCTGGATTTTCTAAATACAGATTCCCTGGACCTGATTGTCAAACACCAACCAGGGGTGCAAACATACTGGATCTGGTCCTCACTAATATGGAGAGTGCTGCACACCCCCTACTGTAATGTCCTCTCTGATAAGGTCAGAACACAAAACAAGCTCCTTTTGAAGTAAAAATAAAACCCAGAAATCCAACTAACCCTGGAAGTTTCAGGAATTACTCTAAGGCTAGCTTCCTACTATTAAGTGATAACCTGGCAAAATTTCAAGCCCCCATAAACCCTGAAAACACTACTGCCTATGCAGAACTGTTCACAGAAACCCTATACAAGCATGTTAATAGCTGCATATAAACAGCTGTACCCACCAGGGATAAGTAAAGAACAAACTCAAAAACAAGCCATCCTGGTGGAATCACAACATCAGTAGGCTGTATAACAGAAGGAAGAAAATCATGGCAAAAATTAGGATGTGTAGCACACAGCTGGATAAAAGCACTCTCATCAAACTAAACAAACAATTCTAAGGACAAATAAGGTCTACCAAAGCCATATTTGAGGTAAATTTCTAGCCCCAGGCTAAGAAAACCACAAAGCATTATTTAGCTATGTCTAAAAACCTCAAAGGCAATTATAAATTGTAAGTAAAGCTCATTGTTAATGAAGGTTCATAGGTTCATAGGTTCATACTAGGCTATCTGCCCTGGGGCAATTATAAGCCTAGCCCGATTCTGTATGGCTTACGTCACCCCTTGATTTGAGTATACTGTGCCCTTTTTAAGGTTTAGTTTACTGTGCCTCTGTCTAATAGTGACACGGGAGTAATCCCTGGGATAAACCTACGATCCTCCATCCACTTACCGAGATTCTTCTTGAAGAGATTCAGTGAGGTGCTCTGACTCACATGAACTGGAATTCTATTCCAGAGCGAAGGGAGCCTCTGGGTTATGAACCTGTCCCTCCAGCAAGTTCTATTTATTTCTGTGCTGAGGTTCAAGTCCCTCGAGTGTGTGGCTCTAAGGGATTTAGATTTACTGAGGTGGAGCATGTCCAATAATTCTGGATTTGACATAGCTTTGTATGTCAGGCATAGATCGCCTCGAAGAAGGCGGTATGCAACTGAGTAGAGCTGGAGTTTTTTTAACCGAGCAGCATATGGCATCTGTTTGAGACCCTTGATCCTCTTGGTGAGATACTTTTGGGGTCTTTCTAATTGCTGCAGGTGTCGGGTAAGGTACATCCCAAAAGGGGCATTGTATTCTATGATGGGCCTGATGAGGGATGAATAAAGGGGCACGATTACCTCTCTTGATCTAGATGTGAAACCCTTCGTGATGAGTTGGGCTATGTAGAAGGTCTTTCTAACCACTTTGGCAATGTGGTTTTCAAAGGAGAGATTGCTATCAACTTGGGTCCCCAGGTCCCTAATAACTTTCTCTGTACTTAATGGGTTTCCGCCTATGTGGTAATTTGTGGGCACATTGTTTTTGCCAAAGGGTATGACTATACATTTTTGGGCATTTAGCTTTAAACCATGGTGCTGGCGCCAGTTATCTGTCTCTGTGAGACCTTTTTGAAGGATGTTTGTGTCAGCTGGAGAGTTGATTATGGCGCCCAGTTTGCAGTCGTCTGCAAACTTGGTGAGCCATAGTCCTCCCTTGTTTGCCTGTACCTCGGAAAAGTATATACCGAACAAGAGTGGTCCCAGGACAGAACCCTGTGGGATGCCACTTGTGACCGGTTTTGAGTCTGACATGGCTCCAGCAACTCTCACTCTGTGGGTTCTGTCTTTGAGCCAGTTTGCGACCCATCTTGTGACATAGGGGTTTATATTTAAGCTGGATAGCTTATCTATGATGCCCGAGTGGGGTATTGTGTCAAATGCCTTTGCAAGGTCCAGATAGGCTGTGTGGACTACCTTCCCTTCATCTATGGCTTTGGTGACTGTTTCAAAGAAGTCAACCAGGTTCAAAAGGCAGGATCTGCCCTTGACAAAGCCGAACTGGGTAGGATCTAGTGTCTGTAGGACCCCAATGTCTTTGTTTATGAGCTCCATGATGATCCTCTCCATAGCCTTGCAGACTAAGCTAGTTTCCAGGGTCCGTAGAGGCTCCACCTTTGTGGAGAGGGACCACTGTTGCTGTATGCCATTCTGTGGGCACATATCCCGTAGTGAGGCTGAGATTGTATAGCTGTTTTATTTGAGGGATTAGTTCCTCTTGTAGTTCATGTAGGACGCAACCTGGGACGCCATCTGGTCCCATGGAAGCAGTGTTTTTTGCTTTGGAGAGGGCAGCCTTCACCTGAGCATCTGAGATGTTTGGGAGGCAGCCCTCTGCCGGGATAGATACTTGCTCTTTTGGGGGGGGGGAGAAGTTTGCACTGAACCTGTCTGCCAGGATATTGGCGATGTCTGTGGGTTCAGTGTATTTTTTGTCATTTAGAATCAACTCAGAACAAGTCTGGGAGTTGCATCCCAGGTTTCTAACATAACTGAAAAAAGCCTTATGATTGTCTTTGGTGTCCTGTGCAATTTTTCTCTCGAAGCTGGCCTTGGAGGATTTTATGAGGGATCGTAATTTTTTGCTAGTACTGATCAGAGATGCCTTCCCTATTAGGGATTTTGCTCTATCATGTAGTAACTTCCTCCTTCTGTTGTACAGTCTATTTATGGCAGGGGTCACCATACTGGACGCCTGCCTTTGGATGATTGGGTCTTGGTTTTGTTTGGGATAGCATGATCCATGCATTCCTGGAGATGTCCGTAGAATGCATTTATATAGGATTCTGCAGTTTGGGCTGTAGTTTCCACTGGCCCAGGGGCCTTGAAAGATTTCACTTCAGTTTTGAGAAGTGAGAAGTTTGCTTTTGAGAAGTTTTTCACTGTGGTTTTCTGGGCTGGGGGTGGGGTCGGGATGTGGATATCCAGTGAAATTAATTTATGGTCTGATCTTACCAATGAGGGATATACTTCTGGTGTGGAGCATAGAGTCCCCATGTTGGTAATGATCAGGTCTAGTATGTTGTCCCCTCTTGTGGGAGTGGTGACTAGTTGTTCCATAGCATTTGAGTTTATAATTTCCAGGAATCTTTGGGCTAAGGTGCTGGGGCTTGAGTAGTGCTCCCAGTCAATGTTTGGGTAGCTGAAGTCGCCCAATATAATGGTGTTCGGAGAGATCTTCATGTTCTCCAATGTTTTCAGGAAAGCCGAATGGGATTCCTGACTTTGAGAGGGTGGTCTGTAGGATGCTATAAACTGAAAAGCAGTCTTGCCCACTGTTAGTTGCACATGGATGGTCTCCGATGCTTCGTGCAATGCCACTAACCTGGAGGTGTGGATATCCTTGATAAATATGGAAACTCCCCCTCCTTTTGTGGTTCGGTCCGGGTTTTGGGGCCGAAAAGCATGATATGAGGTATAGCCTGGTAGTGCTGGGGTGCTCTCTGGAGCCTTGAACTAGGTTTCTGTCACTGCACATATATCGATGTTCTCCATACTGAGGAGAGCTTTGAGTGCGTGCATCTTGAGGTTAAGACTTCTGGCATTTAGCAGCATTACCCTTAGTTTCTTGTTCCTTGTGCTGTCTATGGGGGTGGGTTTGACTTTTGAGCCTTGCCTAAAAAAGGCACTATGAGGGTGACAAGAGCCTTTGCCAATATCCGAAAGCCCAGTGGTGACAGGTGCAAGCTGTCCCTAGCGAAGCAACGTGGCTTGTCGAGCATGTCATCCCAGACTGACAGACACTGGATCCCCTTTGAATGACACCAAAATTTTAGCCAATTGTTAAAATCGATCATTTTGTCTTTGTACTGTGGCATCATTCTAGGTGAGGGTAAGATGCTGCTCAAGGTCAGGGTCATACCAGCCTGGGCTACATGATCAGAGAGCTCCTCTATGTCTCTTTTCATGTAGTCCAGGGATGTACGTCTCAGGTCTTTCACACCAGCATGTACAATGACTGAGTCATATTTGTATTTGCTTTGGAGTGACCTGAGTGCTTGCATTATGTGTCGGATCCTAGCACCCGACAGGCAGCTCACCGTGACCTTCTCTTTATTCAGCCTGGTGAGCGGGACGTCAGTGTGTCTGACAATAGAGTCACCTATAACAAGAGTATCAGGTGTGTTATTCAGCCTTAAGGGCTGTGGTTGCTTGGCACACTGACTTTGTGGGTTATGTGTTGTGTGTGTTTTGTTTTGAGGTAGCATTTGCTTGGATGTCTGCTTTGGAGGTCTCTGTTGCTTAGGTACCTGTACTGAGCCAGAAGATATAGCAAAACTGATGCACAGAAAAAGGATCTAAAACAGTTTCAACACTAAAAAAGAGAAGTAAAACTAAGACTCTCCAAAATAAACTACTTGATCTGAGGAGTTTGTAAGCACTTTCATTTCTTTATTTAGATTGAAGCTTCATTAAGAATGAAGTGCAAGTAAGTGTGTTCACCAACTCACTGTCCCACTGTAGTTGTAATTCACAACATCCTTCCTGGACAGAACTGTAAAATACCAAGCTTGTTTTTTTTCTCAGCTATAAAGTAGGAGAGTTGGCAAGGTTCTGTGCTCACTTCCACAGAGCTCAGCAACATTTTTCAAGTGTTTCAGCTACTTCCTGAGCCATCCAGGCTAAGATGGGAATATTTTCTTGATTTGCTGCGCCTATAGTTCCTTTATACAGTGATCACTACTGTTTTTGCAAATTTTTAGAGCATTTAGTTATTTTTGGGCAAAAATCATTTTTTTCTCGTTTGTCGGTTTTTTGAGTTCTATTTTGCAGAAGGGTGAATTAGCCAGGAACTTAGTTACTTAGTAGTTGTTTGTTGCTTACTCTGCACTTGAGAGCTAATTTCCAAGGATCATCCATTTTGTGGCAGAAAGTTTTACCTCTTCTCTCTGAGTTGGAAAGCACTTCAGGGAGCTCAAAATGTGGTTGTTTATTGGCTAGAGGGCATATGCATCAGTTTTCATGCTATTTTTCTCTGCTATAAAATAGGCAAGTTTGCATGGAGCTGCTCATCACCCATACCCTAGCACTATATAACATCTTGCCCTTAATACCAGAAACTACCCTAGGCGACCCCAGTTAAAACCCAATCCTTAACCATAAACATCCCACTCTATTACAGTGCCATACAACATAGATATGTAATTTTCTAATGTTTCTGTGGCCATCTTGGTAGAGTTGGGCATCCTAAGGCAACATAGCAATTATCTCATGTTCTCAGACTATCAGTTAATCATTAAAGAAAATAATATAATATGTGAGAGCTGTAAATATGCAAATTCCTTGGAGGCAAAAATATCACTTGCAAATGAGTTTGTCAAGAATACCCACACTACTTCCCTCCCATATTCTGCACACACACACACACACACACACACACACACACACACACACACACACACACACACACACACACACACACACACACACACACACACACACACACACACACACACACACACACACACACACACACACACACATTGTCTTATACTGAGGCACTTAAACAAACCCTTCCAAAATCTCAAAGACCTCCAAGGCTGCCTAATGGCAGCACTGCTCCTCAGCAATCACTAAAACACACACCAAAAGTAACACCAAACATCTCACATAAACCTACACCCAAAGGTCTCCATGAGCAAAGACTGTAAGATGAGCATAAACTTTACCTAATACTCTTGCCATGGGGGACTCCATTATGCAGCACAGATGCCCCACTCACCATGTTAGATAAGGAGAAGATAATGGTTAGTTGCCTATCTTGAGTCAAGATCCACAATATAATGCCCTCACTCAAGTCACTGCACCCCAGGCACCAATATGATTCTGTCATAGTCCATGTGGGTGTAAATGACCAAAGATGCAGCTCACTGGACTACAGGAAAATAGATATAATTGATTTATCGGAATATGTGTCACAGATATGTACAAGCCCTGCATTGAGCAGCATTCCACCTTCACCAAGGATGATGCCACAGTATGAACATAAAATGATTGATTTTAATAATTGACATAGTTTCTAGTGGTAGTGCAAGGGGATCCAATATCTGTCAGCATGGGAGGACATAGTCAACAGACCACATGGCTTTGTCAAGGATGGGCTACACCTACCCTTCCCAGGCTTTCAGATATTGGCTAAAACTTCAACCCCTTAAAGCCTTTTCTAGGAAATGTCAAAAAGACAAAGCTACCAACATAGTGAAAAAGTCTCCAGCCAACCTTAAGGTGCCACTGCTTAATGCTAGGAGTCTAAACAAAAACCTTCACACCCTTTAAGCCCTGCTCACTCTGGAAAATGTCTACATTTGTGCTGTGACCAAGACTTGGATAAAGTCATAGAAAGTACTCTGGCAGTGCAAAGCTACAACACAGACTGGGGCCAAAGGTGGATATATCTCAATCTATGCTACCAAAAAACATACCTCTGGGTTAGTTAAATAGGATGATACAATGGACCTCATCCACATGCAAGTCACCATGGACAAGGTCCCCCACCATATTATGGATAATTGCAGGTCACCATCTATGCTCCTAGAGTCTCACGACTCTCACCTAAACCTACTAGAGGCACTCATCATCCAACCAAACACCCTATCCATGAGTGAATTTAACTCTCCCTCTATAGACTGGGAAATGTACACTGCCTCAGGCTCACAGACATAATGATTCCTGGGTTGTATTAACACAAACATCCTGGAACGGATAGTAAACACTCCAACCAGAGGATTAAACATACTGGATCTAGTACTCAGCAACATGAGAGGGTGTTGCACCCCCCCCCCCATACACACATACAAGCACACAAAGCCATCTCCTTCGAAGTGAAAATCAACTTGGAAAACCCATCTAAATCAATAACATTCTATGGTAAGCTACATCCTATTAAGTGATATTTTGTCAAAATGCAAGGCTGTCAACCCCATGACCACAGCTACCTATGCAAACTTATTCACAGCGTCTCTATACAAACATGTGAATGGGCAGAAGTAAACCCAAAACAATCACTAAAAATAAACCCCAATGGTGGAATCCTCACCTAAACCAGGTATATAAAAAATCATGGCTAAAATCAGGAAGAGCAACTCACTTAATGACAGGTGCTCTTTTGTACAATTAAACAAGAAATTAAAAGTTCTAATTAAGTCCATCAAGGTCATCTACAAAGTCAGGATAGCCCAGCAGGAAGGCTAAAGGTAACACACAGCAGTGTGATGAACTGGTGGTGAATGGTACAATTTTCACCAGTCAGGGTGACATAGCAAATATACTGGCTGATAAAACCAGCTCACATTTCACCTTCCACTCCTCCAAGGTCCTCCATTTGAAATCTGCTCCAACATATTTCCCCCAACTATTAGCAGGATCCAGGTGCTAGCAGTGTTCACTGAAGCTAAGAACACCACCTCTATGGGTCCCAACAACATCCCCAGTTACCTCTTGAACAGTCTAAAGTATGACCTATCAGGACCACTTGAGCTACTCTTTAACTACAACCTCAAAACAGGCTACGTTCTAAGTGATTGAAGGATCACAACAGGTATTACCCTCTGCAAGGGCAGAACATCACCGGACACAGGAAACTACAGACTCATCAGTCTAACAAGCCTAATATACAGTCATAGAACAAATTGTCATAGAATGATAAACAAAGAGAAGAGCAATCTACAGACACTGAACCCAATACAGTTTGGCTTTGTTAAGGGAAGACCATGCCTACTTAATCTGGTAGACTTCTTTGAGACGATCACCAAAGTAATAGATGAGGGTAAAACCATACCGCATACGTTGATATGGTCAAGGCATTTGATACAATACCCCACTTAGGTATTGTTGAGCCAGGCATAAATCCCTATATATCTCACTGGATTGCTGAATCTCTCACAGGTAGGTCCCAAGAAGTTATGATCGGTGAAACCACCTCCAGCAAGAGATCATTCATCAGAAGATTACCCTAGAGCTGTGTGCTGGGCCCAGTCCTGTTTGGCATATACTTCTTGGAAGTCAATGTTGTTGTTTTTCTTTTGACTTTTTCCTGTTAGGGGTCGCCACAGTGGAACTCTGGTCTGCTAATGATTGGCAGTAGAATTTTATGGTGCCGAGGTGCCAGCCCAACGCCCAACCTTCAACAAAGGCATGCCCAGTCACGCATGTCTTTCAAACGCCACTCGATAGCGGGGAGGACATGCAGACTCCACAAAGAAGGCACTCCAGCTGAGAATCGAATGGGAGAGCCTCTTGCTGTGAGGCGACAATGCTACCACTGCACCAGCGAGGCTTAACTTCTTGGAAGTCAATACTAAAGTTAAAGGCTTGTGGCTCACCAGTTTTGCAGATGACTGTAAACTGGAAGCTATTATAAGTTCCATAAAAGATGCCAACTTCTTGCTAGAGTCTAAGTCTAGACTAGAGTCTAGAGTGTCTGACACAGACAAATGACTGGTGACAAAGCCATGGCCTAAACTGTAATGCCAAAAATTCATTATAATTCCCTTTGAGAAGTTGTCAAACCAATTTAATTATTCCACTGATAAAATACTCCTAAGAGCCAACCCCATAGTAGGGGATTTGGGAACATATGTAGACAGTAATCTGGTCTTTGACCAACATGTAGCTAAGATAGTAAGAAAATCATTTTACGTCACACAGCTTATAGGTAAGGGTATGGCATCTACATCCAATGAAGTTATAATACCATTCTACTTAGCCCTTATCAGATCCGCCATTGAGTACAATACCCCCTTTGGCATGTACCTAACCAGACAATTGCAACAGTTGGCATGCCACAAAGGTTTCTCACCAGGAGAATTCAGAGAATGAATATCCTGTCCTACACTAATAATCTAAAGGCTTTGTCTCTGAATTCAGTCTCCAACACGCCGCTGAGAGGAGATCATTGCCTAGCTTATAAGGCTTCCTCAGACCCAGCCCTGATGGATCTGTTACACATGCACAAAATAAACGGTTCAAGAAGCACTATATCTAGGAATCTAAACTTCACTTATGACACAAACAGAATGTTCTGGAGAGACAGATATGAACACATTTATCATGGAAATGATAAAGACATTAGCAACCTACAGACACTGGACCCATCCCAATTTGGCTTGGTTAAGGGAAGGTCATGCCTACTAAACCTAGCAGACTTCTTTGACAGGATCACCAAGGCAATGGATGAGAGTGAAACAGTGCGTATTGCATATCTTGACCTGGACAAGTCATTTGATACAACACCTAACTCAGGCATTGCTAACAAGCTCTCTGAGCTAGGCATAAATCCCTAAATAGCTCTCTGGATTGCCGCCTGTCTCACAGACAGGACCCAAGAAGTCATGATCGGCGAGACCACCTTCACCAAGAGATTCGTCACCAGTGGAGTAACCTAACCCTATTCAAATTAAACCTTGACAACTGGATGAGAAATTATAAATTTACCCCCAGTCTGGCTGTCATATCCCAATGAAGAGAAGCCATCAATAAGAAAAGTATTATCTTAACTGTCACCCACGCACACACAAATCGCTTAATTACCTCCCTACTAACATGCCCCACCAAATATAGATACTCATGATACTCGGGATCTAAATGGGTCTGAGGAGCACAGCTAGGCTTGAAAGGGTCCTAGTGGTCATTAGAATAATAACAACCTATGAACAATACCTTTATTTTACGTTCGATATTAGGCTTACATTATACAGTGGTAGCGTTGTTGCCTCACAGCAAGAGGTTCTCCTGTTCGATTCTCAGCTGGAGTGCCTTCTGTGTGGAGTCTGCATGTCCTCCCCGCGGTCGAGTGGCATCCGAAAGACATGTGTGAATGGGCATGCCTTTGCTGAAGGATGGGTGTCGGGCTGGCAACTCGGCACCATAAAAATCTACTGCCAATCATTAGCGGACCGGAGTTCTGCTGTGGCAACCCCTAACCGGGAAAAGCCGAAAGACAAACATTAGGCTTACATTATTCAGTTGCACAAAAGGGTTATTATCCATTGTTATGTATTGATTGTATCTTTGAATGTCAAAAGAGAAGCCTATATTTTAATCTGCATTTTTTTTTCTATTTGTTTCACTTAGGTGTGCTGATGTGGGAAGTATTCACAGAAGGAAAAATGCCATATGAGAACCGATCAAATATGGAAGTTGTTGATGATATTTCTTTAGGGGTGAGACTTTATAAACCGAAGCTGGCATCAAATGTAATCTATGAACTTATGGACTGGTGCTGGAAAGAGGCAAGTACAATGTATAGGAAATCAATGTTAGACATTTCAAAATGTCATCAAGAAATATGAAAACAACATAGTATTTTAATTGTAGTGCTATCCTGAGCGTATCTCAGAATCAGATTCTTAGATAGGGTAGTATGTGGATTGAAGATTCCTTAATAACATTATATCATGTGTGTAAAAAAAATCTCAAATCTTAGGTGAATTTGTATGAGCTAGTGAGAGCTTGTTTGCTAAAACTTATCCTCAGAAGCTCAGCTTAAGAACCATGTACAAAATCATATGTAGAGAGTCAAAGACAAAAAAGTGTTGTACAAGCCCTTAACTATTCAGCAGAACCACATTTGGCTGTGGAACACATTACAGTCTTTTTATAGACAAGATACACTATAATATATTTCCATAGGTAGTTTTTATCCCTGTCTATAAACTGAGTGCATTTTGTGCTTGGATGATTCTAAAGTCAAATACCACAGAATCATGAGACTAAAGCTACATTTTAGTGCCAGGCAAGAGAAGAAGCTACATTTAAACTGACCGAGATATACTTAGTGAAAAGTGGCTTCATGTAAGCATCAGTGTCTGAGCAGTGGTTTATACTGCCAGACAAGAACAAAGCTATTAATCAGTCACAAGAAGGTCACTGTTGCCAGTCATGCTATTTTCAGGGATTGTACTGCTATGCTGTTGGAAGTGTCCTGAGTTCTACATGTATGCCAGCATTTCTGGTTCTATGATATAGGTTCATAGATTGTCAACACAGTGGTGCAGTAGATAGCATTGTCACCTCACAGCAAAAGGATGTCCAGTTTGATTCTCAGCTGGGATGCCTTCTGTATGGAGTCTGCATGTCCGCCCTGTGGTTGTATGGGTTCCTGAATGCACTGGTTTCCTTCCACATTCCAAAGACATGTAGTAGATGGATTGGACAGTCTAAATTAGCCATAGGTGTGTGTGTGTGTGTGTGTGTGTGTGTGTGTGTGTGTGTGTGTGTGTGTGTGTGTGTGTGTGTGTGTGTGTGTGTGTGTGGTATGAAAGAACAACCGAGCCAGGGCTAGCCACCCAGTGGTATTAGCCTTGGCTGTAGATGATATTCACTGTTGAAGTGACACCACAACACTATGTGCAAAAATGGGAAAAAGGGGTTGTGGATGGATGGATGGACAGGTGAATGGATATAATTCATAGGTTCATACTAGGTTAATGACCACCAGGGTCTTTACAGGTCTAGTTGTGCAACCCAACCCAGTTTTGTCTCAGAGTTCCTAGGACAACTATATGGTGGGGTATGCTAGTAAAGAAGTAGCCAAGGGTGTGGAGGTGTGTTTGTTGGAGATTAATTTACTTACTGTCGATCTCTTGTCCATCAAAATCATGGGGGCCTGCAGGGGGTGAATTTGCAATTTTCCATCGAATAATAAAGGCTATTTTTGAACAGTGTCAGGGATGAACTTTGCTTCATGTAGATGGGGAGCTTATTCCATAGCGCAGGTATCCTTTGAGACACAAATTAGCTCCTCCAGCAGGTTCTGTTTATGTTTCAGACAAAGTTCAGGTCCTTGACTCTACTTTGTCTGGTACTGTTTGCCTTACAGATGTGCAAGAGATCCATCAGAGCTGGATCTGAGGATGCCTTATATGCTAGGCATAGATCACCTCTCAGTAACCTGTAGGAGACTGAGTACAAAGATAGGACCTTAAGGCAGTCTGCGTAGGACAGGGTATTCATACCCTGGATTGTCCTGGTGATGAGCCTCTGAGGACATTCCAACTGTTGCAAGTGCCTGGCTAGGTGCATGCCAAAGGGGGGCATTGTACTCAATGATGGGTCTGATGAGGGATGAGCAGATTACTACTATTGCTTCCTTGGACCTAGATGCCATACCCTTGCTTATTTGTTGAGTGACATAGAATGATTTTCTTACTATCTAAATTCTTAGCTACATGTTAGTCAAACACCAGATTACTGTCTGTATATATCCCCATATCACTAGCTACTGAGTCAACTCTTAGGGGTGTTTTATTGATGAAATAATTAGCTTGGGTGGACACTTTCCCACAGGCCATTATAATGCATTTCATTGCATTGAGTTTTAGTCCGTAGCTTTTGCACCAATCATTTGTTGTGTTAGACCCTCTTGTAGGATATTGATATTGATATGATATAGCTCTCAATTTACAGTCATCTGTGAATGTGGTGAGACAGAGGCCTTTGACATTAGCTTTGATTTCCAAGAAGTAAATGCCAAACAGGAGCAGACACAACACAGGGCCCTGGAGTACTCCACTGGTGACTGGTCTCTTGCTGGAGGTGGTCTCACCGATCATGCCTTCTTGAGTCCTCTCTGTGAACCAGGTAGAAATTCAATGAGTTGTGTAGGAATTTATGCCCAGTTTTGAGAGTTTGTCAACAATGCCTGAGTGGGGTATTGTATCAAATGCCTTGGCCAGGTCAAGGTAGGGGGTATGCACTGTTTTCCCCTCATCCATAGCCATGATGACCCTCTTGAAGATATCTACCAGGTTAAGCAGGCAAGACCTTCCCTTAACAAAGCCAGACTGGGATGGGTCCAGTGTCTGTTGGTTGCCACTGTCCTTGTTGATCATTTCCATGATCATTTTTTCCATGGTTTTGCATATTAGAGTTGTCAGACTGATTGATCTGTAGTTTCTGGACTCAGTTGATGGTCCATACTTATGAAGAGGGATGACCATTGTGGCCCTCTATTCATCTGGCATGTAATGTGTTTTGAGGCTGTAGTTGAAGAGTGCGTCATGTGGTCCTACTAGGTCACATTTCTGGCTATTTAGTTGGCAACCAGGGATATTTTTGGAGCACATTGAAGTAGTGTTATTGGCCTTAGCCAGCTCCTCCAGGACCTGCTCCCTGTTAATAGCTAGGGGTATATGCTAGAAGGGTTTTCACAGGATTTAGTGGGTGTGAAGTTAGAGCTAAATTTATTAGGAAGTACATTTGCTATGCCATCCAAGTCATTGAAGATTGTGCCATTTACCACTAGTTCTGCACACTGCTGGGTATTACTTTTAAGATTTTTGACACAGCTGAAGAAGGCCTTGTGGTCCTTAGCCTGGAAGGCTATACATCTCATAGTTGGCCTTGTTGCATTTTATTACACCTCTTAGTTTTTTGTTTGGTTGACTCAGAGAGCTTTTGTCTCTCTGAGATTTGCTCTTTCTGATTTTGACCATGACTTTTTTTCTTTTGTTATATGGCCTGTTAAGGTAAGGATTCCACCAGTGGGGTTTGTTTTTAGTGCTAGATCAAGGCTTACTTCTGGTAGGTACAGCAGCTTCAATGCAGCCATTTACATGTTTGTACAGAGTTTCTACAAATAAGTCTGCATAGGTAGTTGTGTTCTCAAGGTTTGGGGGAGCCTTGAATTTTGACAGACTCTCACTTAATAGGATGCAGTTTGGTTTAGTATAGTTCCTAACTGCTAGAGGTTTAGTTGGGTTTTCCAAGTTGAATTTTATGATGAGAGAAGAAGCTACATTTAAACTGACCGAGATATACTTAGTGAAAAGTGGCTTCATGTAAGCATCAGTGTCTGAGCAGTGGTTTATACTGCCAGACAAGAACAAAGCTATTAATCAGTCACAAGAAGGTCACTGTTGCCAGTCATGCTATTTTCAGGGATTGTACTGCTATGCTGTTGGAAGTGTCCTGAGTTCTACATGTATGCCAGCATTTCTGGTTCTATGATATAGGTTCATAGATTGTCAACACAGTGGTGCAGTAGATAGCATTGTCACCTCACAGCAAAAGGATGTCCAGTTTGATTCTCAGCTGGGGTGCCTTCTGTATGGAGTCTGCATGTCCGCCCTGTGGTTGTATGGGTTCCTGAATGCACTGGTTTCCTTCCACATTCCAAAGACATGTAGTAGATGGATTGGACAGTCTAAATTAGCCATAGGTGTGTGTGTGTGTGTGTGTGTGTGTGTGTGTGTGTGTGTGTGTGTGTGTGTGTGTGTGTGTGTGTGTGGTATGAAAGAACAACCGAGCCAGGGCTAGCCACCCAGTGGTATTAGCCTTGGCTGTAGATGATAGTCACTGTTGAAGTGACACCACAACACTATGTGCAAAAATGGGAAAAAGGGGTTGTGGATGGATGGATGGACAGGTGAATGGATATAATTCATAGGTTCATACTAGGTTAATGACCACCAGGGTCTTTACAGGTCTAGTTGTGCAACCCAACCCAGTTTTGTCTCAGAGTTCCTAGGACAACTATATGGTGGGGTATGCTAGTAAAGAAGTAGCCAAGGGTGTGGAGGTGTGTTTGTTGGAGATTAATTTACTTACTGTCGATCTCTTGTCCATCAAAATCATGGGGGCCTGCAGGGGGTGAATTTGCAATTTTCCATAGAATAATAAAGGCTATTTTTGAACAGTGTCAGGGATGAACTTTGCTTCATGTAGATGGGGAGCTTATTCCATAGCGCAGGTATCCTTTGAGACACAAATTAGCTCCTCCAGCAGGTTCTGTTTATGTTTCAGACAAAGTTCAGGTCCTTGACTCTACTTTGTCTGGTACTGTTTGCCTTAAAGATGTGCAAGAGATCCATCAGAGCTGGATCTGAGGATGCCTTATATGCTAGGCATAGATCACCTCTCAGTAACCTGTAGGAGACTGAGTACAAAGATAGGACCTTAAGGCAGTCTGCGTAGGACAGGGTATTCATACCCTGGATTGTCCTGGTGATGAGCCTCTGAGGACATTCCAACTGTTGCAAGTGCCTGGCTAGGTGCATGCCAAAGGGGGGCATTGTACTCAATGATGGGTCTGATGAGGGATGAGCAGATTACTACTATTGCTTTCTTGGACCTAGATGCCATACCCTTGCTTATTTGTTGAGTGACATAGAATGATTTTCTTACTATCTAAATTCTTAGCTACATGTTAGTCAAACACCAGATTACTGTCTGTATATATCCCCATATCACTAGCTACTGAGTCAACTCTTAGGGGTGTTTTATTGATGAAATAATTAGCTTGGGTGGACACTTTCCCACAGGCCATTATAATGCATTTCATTGCATTGAGTTTTAGTCCGTAGCTTTTGCACCAATCATTTGTTGTGTTAGACCCTCTTGTAGGATATTGATATTGATATGATATAGCTCTCAATTTACAGTCATCTGTGAATGTGGTGAGACAGAGGCCTTTGACATTAGCTTTGATTTCCAAGAAGTAAATGCCAAACAGGAGCAGACACAACACAGGGCCCTGGAGTACTCCACTGGTGACTGGTCTCTTGCTGGAGGTGGTCTCACCGATCATGCCTTCTTGAGTCCTCTCTGTGAGCCAGGTAGAAATTCAATGAGTTGTGTAGGAATTTATGCCCAGTTTTGAGAGTTTGTCAACAATGCCTGAGTGGGGTATTGTATCAAATGCCTTGGCCAGGTCAAGGTAGGGGGTATGCACTGTTTTCCCCTCATCCATAGCCATGATGACCCTCTTGAAGATATCTACCAGGTTAAGCAGGCAAGACCTTCCCTTAACAAAGCCAGACTGGGATGGGTCCAGTGTCTGTTGGTTGCCACTGTCCTTGTTGATCATTTCCATGATCATTTTTTCCATGGTTTTGCATATTAGAGTTGTTAGACTGATTGATCTGTAGTTTCTGGACTCAGCTGATGGTCCATACTTATGAAGAGGGATGACCATTGTGGCCCTCTATTCATCTGGCATGTAATGTGTTTTGAGGCTGTAGTTGAAGAGTGCGTCATGTGGTCCTACTAGGTCACATTTCTGGCTATTTAGTTGGCAACCAGGGATATTTTTGGAGCACATTGAAGCAGTGTTATTGGCCTTAGCCAGCTCCTCCAGGACCTGCTCCCTGTTAATAGCTGGGGGTATATGCTAGAAGGGTTTTCACAGGATTTAGTGGGTGTGAAGTTAGAGCTAAATTTATTAGGAAGTACATTTGCTATGCCATCCAAGTCATTGAAGATTGTGCCATTTACCACTAGTTCTGCACACTGCTGGGTATTACTTTTAAGATTTCTGACACAGCTGAAGAAGGTCTTGTGGTCCTTAGCCTGGAAGGCTATACATCTCATAGTTGGCCTTGTTGCATTTTATTACACCTCTTAGTTTTTTGTTTGGTTGACTCAGAGAGCTTTTGTCTCTCTGAGATTTGCTCTTTCTGATTTTTACCATGACTTTTTTTCTTTTGTTATATGGCCTGTTAAGGTAAGGATTCCACCAGTGGGGTTTGTTTTTAGTGTTAGATCAAGGCTTACTTCTGGTAGGTACAGCAGCTTCAATGCAGCCATTTACATGTTTGTACAGA
The DNA here is from genome assembly GCF_019279795.1 of Protopterus annectens. Classification (NCBI taxonomy): domain Eukaryota; kingdom Metazoa; phylum Chordata; order Ceratodontiformes; family Protopteridae; genus Protopterus; species Protopterus annectens. Next base: position 1,496,405,277 of record NC_056733.1, on the reverse strand, counting down.
GTTTCTACAAATAAGTCTGCATAGGTAGTTGCGTTCTCAAGGTTTGGGGGAGCCTTGAATTTTGACAGACTCTCACTTAATAGGATGCAGTTTGGTTTAGTATAGTTCCTAACTGCTAGAGGTTTAGTTGGGTTTTCCAAGTTGAATTTTATTTTGAGTGAGACAGCTTTGTGGTCCAACTTCACCAATGAGGACATGACATGAACGGGGTGCAATGCTGTCCCATGTCAGTGAGTACTAGGTCCAGTACATTTGATTCTCTGGTTGGAGAGTACACTATCTGGTCCAGAGTGCTTGTGTTGATAAAGTCAAGGAAATGCTCTGCCTGTGAGCTAGAGGCAGTGTACATTTCCCATTCTATAGAGGGGTAGTTAAAATCTCCCATGAATAGGATATTTGGTTAGATGGTAAGCACCACTAGTGGGTCTAAGTAAAGGTTGTGAGCTTTGTGGATCATAGAGGGTGACCTGTAGCTGGCCAGCACATAACAGGGAACCTTGTCTATGGAGACTTCAACGTGGATGAACTTCAGGAAATCATCCCGTTTAACCAACCTAAAGTTTTATTTGCTGTTAACATAGATTGATAGACCTCCAACTTTAGTCCCTGTTTTTGTTGCTGTTAGTCTAAATATGTGTAAGGCACTGTAGCCTTCCACTGCCAGAGTACTTTCTGCAGCTTTAAATCAAGTCTTTGTAACAGCAGAGATGTCTACATTTTCCAGTGGGAGGAGAGCATGTAGGGTGTGGAATTTCTTGTTTAGGCTCCTAGCATTCGGCAGTAGCACCTTAAGGTTGCTTTGAGTATTTTTTTTTTTTTTTTTTTTTTTGCTATGTCAGTAGTTTTGTCAATTTGGCATTGCTAAAAAAAAGGCTGTAAGGGAATAGAAAAAGCTTTAGCCAATATCCTAAAGCCCAGGGAGCACAGGTGCAGACCATCTCAGTAAAAGAGAGAGAAGCTGCTTTAGCTGTGTGGTTTCTTGTGTGAGTTTATAATGAGCCTAAAGTTTTACTTTGGTCTTATTTAATACATTTTAACTTCGGTTCAGTATAATGTGGCATGCCCTAATAATGTCTTTGTTACATATTTAGTGGTCTGCCTTTTTAAAGTCAGAATCAAAGGTTTGACATACTAAGTTTGTAAACAACTTCAAAAGTGTATTGCTACTAGTCCAAGCTGCAATTGCTGCAAACTCTGGTTAACTAACAAAAGAAAACATAATTAACTTTAAAACCTTGTTTCTAAATTTTAGCTCTTAATCAGACACACACACACACGCACGCACACACACCTAGCAGTGCCTCAAAACAGCATATGTGTGGACTACAGAAGAGATATGTGGTAAAGCCAGGTATGTAAGGTACATAAGGAAAGCTACTGGTGGAATGCAGAAGTCCAGGAAATCATCAAAAAGAAGAGGACGTGCAGGAAAAAGTGGGAGATAGAAAAGACAGACCAGGCTAAGAAGGAATACTGGTTGGCTAACAAAGAGGCTAAGAGAGAAATTGCAATAGCAAAGAGCAAGGCATCACAGGCATTCTACAATAAGTCAGTAGATGCCACAAAGAAACTATATCAGGTTGCAAGGCAAAGACAGAAAGATAAAGAAGATAGTCAGATATGTTTCATAAGTAATACCAAGAACAACCTGCTCATTAGTCCACAGGACATCAAAGGCAGATGGAAGTATTTCCAGTAGCTTCTGAATGAAGAAAACCTCACAGAAGCTGCACTGCCCCAGACACAGCCAACAATGAGAGAAGAGAGGAGCCTACCCTAGAAGAAGAATGAACAGCTCTAAGAAAAATGAGGTAAGGGAAGGCAGCAGGCTTCGATGAGGTCACAGCAGATATGATACAGATGCTGGGTGAGATAGTAGAGAAATTGCTTCTGAGAGTACTGTCAGCAGTTTGAAGAGAAAGGCGTATCTCAGATGACTGGTGAATAACCATACTAGTGCCAGTGCTCAAGAACAAAGGAAACATTCACAACTGCGGGCAATACAGAAGTATCAAACTCAAGTATGAACAGTGTTCAGTCTCACAATGCGGTTCTCAGTGGGAGTGGGTGTGCACCAGGGTTCAGCTCTGAGCCCACTGCTGTTGGGTCTATATCACATTATCGAAATTCCAAAATGTTGAACACCATAAGCTCGACCTTGGAATCTCGAAATGCGATATACTCGAATGCTCAGAACAGCAAATATTTTCCAAGGGAAAAAATTTGCTGTTCCGAGAATACACACACACAGCACAAGCACACCAAAATACATAATCCACACATACACACTTCACAGAACCCTACACTAAACCATAAATACACTACTAGCTATTCACTTACCTTAACCCAACCCTAACCCTAAGGTCCCTAACTAATGCACACTTACCTTACCCGCTCCCTAACTCTAAGGCCCCTAACTATCGCACACTCACCTTACCTGCTCCCTAACCCTAAGGTCCCTAACTATCTCACACTCACCTTACCCACTTCCTAACCCTAAGGTCCCTAACTATCACACACTCACCTTACCCGCTCCCTATCCCTAAGGTCCCTAACTATCATACACTCACCTTACCTCGGTCCATTCGCACACTTACCTTAACCCAGTCTGTCACCTTCGCACCACAGTCAAGGAAATAGCGAAGCCACAGAAACAGCCCACTGAATACTTTCCATAGGAAAATATTCGGTGTTCTGCAGCTTCACTATTTCAAGCGTTCACTGAATAGGGGTCGATATTATAACATTCAAAGTTTTAAGACTTCGATGTTATAATATAGACCCCTGCTGTTAATACATGTTATGAAATAAATAAGTGAACAGGTCAGAGGGGACAGATCACAAAGTTGTTGCATGCAAATGATGTGGCAGTACAGGCAGACTCTGAGCAAGAACATCAGCAAATGATAGGGGAATGGAGTGCAAAACTGAAGGCACATGGGATGACAATAAGTGCAGGTAAGATAGTTGTAATAACAGCAAATGGAGGAAATCAGAAGAAGTTAAAAAGTGAGACAGCAGGGAAAATAGTGGAACAGGTTATCAGCTTCAAGTATCTGGTAGGGGGTGGTTGAGGAGAAGGGAAGTCTGAATGAGGAGGTCAAAGCCAGAATCAGAGGGGCTGCAGTGAATAGGCACAGAGTGTCAGGTATAGTATGTGACAGAAGAATACTAAAGAAGCTGAAAAGTAAAGTGAATAAAATAGTGGTGCAACCAGTACTACTGTATGGTATAGAATCCTTAGCAGTAAAGGAAGCTAGAGGTGATGGAGATGAAGTGCCTGAGATGGGAGGTAGAATGTACACTGTAGGGCACATGAAGAAATGAGGACATAAGAGCAGAAGCCAAAGTAGCTGCAGTTGTAGAAAAGGTCAAAGAGAACAGATTTCCATGGTTTGGGCACGTGCATAAAAGCAGAAGCCAATCTGGTGAAGCAAATCTGGCAAAAGTCAGAAAGAAGGCAAGAGGAAACAAGTCTATACAGCAAAGAGGTGGATAGACTGTGTAAGGGAAGACCTGTGACAGGCAGGCAAGAGTGTCAAAGAAGGCAGGAAAGTGGCATGGAATAGAGAGAGAGAGATGGCAACAGTTGACACAACACCTTGACACCCATGTAGAAAATGAGGAAAGGGGGTTGTTGATGATGACTATATATATATATATATATATATATATATATATATATATATATATATATATATATATATATATATATATATATATATATATATATATATATATATATATATATACATACACACCTCACCATATTACATGTTCATATGGTTAATACTTAAACAATTTCAGTAAGCATTGTAGTGTTTGGTCATATGATTACTACTTCACCATATATATAATCTCATATTAACTTTTGAAATGATTAATACTTCATCATTCTATGCAGTGTTCAATCATTTCAATAAACATCATTTTCCATGCATATATTTGCAAGAAAGATTGTTTCATCTCATGGATAATGCTTCACCTTATGACAAATCACATTTAATGGTAACATTTTCATATTGTTAAAATATTCTGTAATATTTAAACATTTCACTTTTCATCTTAATTGTTGATATAGTAAAAATACATTTGTGGTTAATAAAACTTTACCATATTCTGATATTTGAAAATTTTCAAAAAAGTGTCATATTCAGTCATACTTCCGAGTCTCCCCTATCCCTATTTAAATGCAACTTGAACCTGTAGATGGATAATCAGAAATTCACCCCTAGTCTGGTTTCTATGTCTCTGATGGACAGAGGCAGTCAGCGAATCATCCACTGTAAATCAAATATAAATCAAATTTGTGAGTCACATTCGGGTCACATGGCTAGACTTTTATGGGCCCTAGTAGTCATTAGCCTAGTATATACTTATAAACCTATACAACTAGACATAACTCTCATCCAATTCAAATCTAATATAAACATTTTCATGTAATTAATACTTCACCATATAGTACCTAAACCAACACAATGGGTTGTGTCTCAGACATTAATACAGGCATTCATTCAAAAATTGGTGTTTATTCTGCACTGTTTGTAAAATACAAAGCAATCGTTTTCAGATACCCCAAATAAAATGTTTCCATTTCAATAATATGTTGGATGAATACTCAGCAAACACAAATACACTGTATGTATGTGAACAGTGCATGAGGTGCAAAGAGTGACCACAGTCGCTGGGGAAGCAAAGCTGAACAACCTCAGGAGGTTGAGGTTGAATTGTCTAGTCCAAAGGAGCTCACCATCAGATGGCAGGCATGGCCTACCAAACATTGTTCTGCATGATGCCATGGTGACCATGCCAAGGAGACACAGCCATAGATGTCCACAGATAACACACACAGACAATGAACATCCAGGGCATTGATCTAACATGACAAAGGACAGCCACTATTAAATGACAACTAACAGCCTGTTAGATACATTCCAGTGGTGTGACAGGCATAACTGGTACTGACAGGAGTATCTGAATGGACAATGAAAAAGTATGGCTTGTCATTTTTAGCATGGCACTGCGTATGAATGGCAAAGATAAGGCCAAAGGGCATGGCACTATAGAAGAAGAAACAATCAGGTCCAAAGTAAGTAAAGGCACCTAGAATGGTGGTGTAATACCCACGGCTAAGAATCCCTGGAGATACAATGGATTTTAGAATAGGTCAACCTGCATTGACAAGGTATGTGACACCTAATACAAGACAATGCTGCATGTAATGGTTAAACTAATTAACAGCAATGCAAGAATGGACAACAAATCAGGTCTGTAACAGATATACAGCTGTAACATTAATATCATATGTCTACCCCGATGCCTGAACAGACTTGCTTGGCACTTCTAGCAAATCAGCCTATTATCCTCAATCTTACCATGTGCTGAAAAACAGAAACAGAAAGACATCCATGATCCATTAGTCCTGCACATGGCTAAACACTTATGTCCACCCAAATACAGTAACCACCTGTCGGCCAAGAAGGTTAGAGTGATGCCTCTTTAGGGCACTGAATCCATGCCATCGCCACTCACTAGAGTGGGTGATACCCATGACATCACTCACAGCCCTGGCAAGGCAGTGCCAGGCATCCAGTTTTTACCGGGAACCCACGTAGGAGTCCCCCAGCAGGTAATCCCAGTGATCACTATTAAGGAGGTTCAGAAAGATTTCTGTCACACAGCAGCCATCCCACACTCAGCACCTTTAGAAGCCATGATCATTTAACAGCTTGCAGCCTTAAAGAAAATGGTAGAAGGTTTGCATCAATGCACATTACGGGCATCATGTGACATGCATCAGTAGGCAACAGGGCAGCATGATGCAGGCCAATGCCATCATATAGTCACATGTTACAAAACATTCTGTCAGTCTGGTATGGTGACATGCACTGACCTAAAGATATGGACCTCATAAAACACATATTAGTGTCCATGCTTGTGACACAGCACCCCTGGGGCTGCAAGCTTATTTAGACATTTGGGTCCCCACTGAGGTCATGGGCATACATGCGCATGTACAGTAAAGTTCACAGTCTTTTTGTGCACAAGTAGACATGAGCCTCATTGAGCAGTCTAAGGTTCATATGCAGTGTATTAAAATGTAATTCTGTGATATTTGCCCTAAATTGCATAATTTGCATAACTGCTATACTTGGAGACTCAGAAATGCATGATAGAAACAGATACAGGTATTACAATTCTCATTGTGCTGTTGAATTTTAATAGAATAGCTGAAGTAATTATTAATGGGTACATACCTTTCAATCTCTCAGCTCAAAAAATATGGACAAAGCTAAAAAAAAGGGGGACAGAGGTCCAAAAATAGGGACAGATTTAAAATATTGCTCCTATAAACTTAAAAAGTTTCTAGAATAGCAGCTTTTACATTATTATGTATTCTCTGAAGGATATGAAGTATGAAACTCAAGTGTCTGTCATCATTTATTATTATTTAGTGACTTCAATTTTAAGTGATTTGCCAGACAATCACAAATTTTATGAGGAATAGACCAAAAAATGTTAGGCAAAAATCTGTACAGTTGAGAGGTATGAGTGGGTATTTCTTTCACTCTACAGAGGAATTCTACAGCTCCTGTGAGAAGGATAAACAACCTAGTGGCAAGTAGATGGAATCAATGGATAACAGTAATACTCTTTTGTTGTTGTTAGAAGGAGGTTTTCTACATCTACCCTCCCAGCAGGAGGTGGGAAACATGGAGCTTTGTGGTGGAGTTCTGCATTACATAACCACAATGATCTACAGATTACAGGAGGATACAGGCCACTGGCAGGTAGGAATACTTACTGGTTAAATATTTGACTTTTTTAGCAAGGGCTCCATAGCAACCTGTTGACAGGTATGTGAGAAGCACAGGGAGGTTTGCAGTGATGGATATGTAACAATAGGATTCAAGTGCAGGCAGCAGTAGCCCATCAAGGTATTGGCAGTGGGTCTGTGTAAGGTGCACTTTGATCACTCTTATACAGTACAGACATAGATGACTATGTTGTGATGGTCACTGTGCCCTAAATTGCATAATTTGCATATCTGCTACACTTGGAGACTCGGAAATCCATGTATAGCTCTGCAATCGTGGGACTCCACGCATATCTACTGACCTCACAAGATACAAACATAGTGAAAGTTTTGAAACATGAGGAGAATAAATCTAAGATGACTTCTCTGCTTAATTTAGCAGAAGCATATTGACATCAGGCAGGAATGGAAATCAAACCAGAAGTAGATAAAAACCAAGCAGCAACTGAATGTGCCAAAAAACAAAAGAAAGAATATAAGTTGAAGGACCAGATGAGAAAGCACGAAATGTGGAAAAAACATAAATACAGTTGCAAGTATAGAAAACTTCTGGAAGAGACTCTTGTTGATCAGGAACGAATGCAGGAATGGTTAAGGAGAGGCAAATTCAAACCAAGAAATGAAAGGTTAATATTGCCAGCCCAAGATAGTGGGCTATGTACACAGTGGTTTACAAAGACCATTGAACATCTGAGAGAAAGAGACAAGTGTAGGTTTTGTAAAACCGAATGGAAACAGTCACACACCTTGTTGCTGGTTGTGACACACTAATGGCAGAAGGACTGTATACTGAAAGGCATAATAATGTGGCGAGACTGTTGCACTGGGGATTGTGCAAAGATTATGGTATCAAAGTGGCTGAAAAACACTGGAAACATGAGCCACGAGGCATCATAGAAAATTATTATGTTTATATCACATGGGATCACCCACTACCAACAGTTTAAAAGATAGATACTAGAAAAGCAGATATAGTGGTCCAGAAAAAGAAGACAAAATTAGCATTGATCATTGAAATCGCCACACCCAGTGACTATAGTGTCTTGAGTACAGAGAGTCATAAAATACCAGGATCTGCAGGCAGAAATGAGAGCAATGTGGAAGAAAGATACGCAGACAGTTCCAATAGTAGTAGGAGCAGCGGGTCTTATGAAAAGAATTTACAGTCATATTTAGATATGTTACCCATTTATGTAACCCTGTATGGATTGCAGGAGTCATTACTGGGCACATTGCGGGTGCTGCAAAGAGCACTTTTGGCTGACATCAAAGATTGAAACAATACTAATTTCATGAACTTTAATCATACTTTGACTTAGGAATGGGGTCCATTCCCATCATGATATTAGAAACCCAAAAGATTTGGAGAAATTAGAAAAATGCACATGTAGAATAGTTATGGAATGTGGTCAGCAGGGTGAGGTAGGAACAATGCATACATTAATAGATATGAGGCAGTGGTGGACCTGTGTAGCACATGATAGCCATACTGTATAAGGCACAGGTTCACATAGGCTGTTGAAGAGGTGCAAGTCGCAACACAAACATTCCAACCTATACCACTGGGATGCTTCAGGGACTTCTGTTGTAATATCAGGGTATGGTAGGGCTGGACTTTTATGGTACTGCAGCCCCTAATATGAGGCATACTACAATTGTTGTTGTAGTTACTGTTATATATGTGATGTGTCCACACACTCTCCATTGCTATACATCTGGTTTTGCAGGTTGTGACATGTGCCTAAGGAGAGGAAGCACCTAGAGAAGTTCTCCCAATCAGATATGGAAGTGCTGATGCAATCCATCTGTGAGCATTGATGGTGAATACTGGAAACAGAAAGGAGCAACCAGGCCTTCCATGACTGTGGGTAGCATGAGCTGGTGGCTGAAATTAATCCTGCTGGTGGCCACAACAGAGCAGCCCAAGATAATCCTGCATGGCCATCAGAGGTTCTACCACACTGCATGGAAGAGGATGGCCATGGGTAATGGTCTGCCATTACAGGCCACCCTAACCACCACAGAGGAGTTTCTGTTGCCCCTGTCTGGGAAGAAAAAAAGGATTTTAATACCTCATAGAGGGATAGATGGGGTGCCAAACTGGATGCACAATCCTGGATCTCTGCTGGAGATATACCAGTCTGGTATTACCTTATGTCAGTAGCATGGTTTAGGGGCATGCATAAGTTGCAAGCTTAGAGATGCTCAGCACTGCCATATCTCCTGTACAGCACATATGAGATGCAGACACAAAGGAATACCATGCAAGGTATATTTGTTTACATTCTTTACACAGGTACAATCAATACTGTTGGTGCACAACAGGGTTGTGGATTTGCCATATATTAGTAATGTTACATGCATGTGTATACATGTTGCTTTTCAAGGGTACTATGGTTATGGTGTCTCCACCACGAAACAGAGCATGCCTTATGCCACAACAGACACTGATGGTGATGTTGCCCTTATGCTAGTACAGTCAGAAAGCATAGTGCTGCTGTCAACAACAGTAATCATGGAGAGCAAAATACCGCTCACATCCAGAGACACAAGTTTCATCTGTGGATCCCACCACCATCTCTCCACAGCCCATGGAATTGAAGTCATGTCCAGCACCCCTACATAGGGAGTACCCTTGCCCTCTGTTTGTGCACTTGAAGTGGGTGATGCTGCCTCGAAAAAATGTGGGAACAGGGGTTAAGCCAGGAGCCATCACCACCATGCCACCTGGTTATTAGTTAACAAGAGTGCCACAATGGGCATTACTCAAGGGATGTACATACAGTCATCCAGGTACTGGCGGTTGCCACTAGTTCCATGGTAGTGATGATTGGTGTAATGTGCAGCCTGCATGAATATACAAGTGAAGACCATGAATACATGGCCAACTCATTGGTGTGTTGGACAGCCACCTGGCTAACTTCACTGTCACCCTGGGTCCTTCATGCTGCATGACCAAAGGTTGATGCCCTTCCTGTAGCTGCCAATAATCTGCCTCTAGTGTGAGTAGACCCTAGAGGGCAGGCAGGTCATGTTCACGTACTGCTACCTTTGCCATACCACACACTGGTTGTGTGCCTGGTGAAGCATGGCATGACCAAATGGGCTGACTTGGAGTCTATAGCAGTTAGGCACATGCTATGGACAGGTGGTCACAGTCTCAGGTTCTCTGCCATCATTGCTAGGTATGCTGGCATCAGTGCCATTCCTAGGAAGGTACAGACTCATGGCTGGAAATGTTCATGGTCTGCATCCGTCCTGCCTGAGATCCCATAACACCTATCTCACACACACACACACACACACACACACACACACACACACACACACACACACACACACACACACACAATGCATGCACCAGAGCAATGTCCTCAGGCACACTCTCTGAACATATACCCAGTACTGATGGGTACCTGCCCCTCACAAAGCACTACACCTCCTCTACGAGTATATTCAACTCCTCCTATATTCAACTCCTCCCAATTCTCTGGTCATATCACACATGCCCTTTCATGTTTTTAGATTGCTGATTCCTATCATTGTACCTCTCCCCACCTAACCATATGGTGATTACTGTGCCCTGCCCTCACAGTTTTGTTTTATGGGCAAAAGCTGTCTGATTCAGATGCACTGTACAGCATAACTTAGGTGTAGTATTGCATGCATCCTCTTAATCTTTTTTTTGTACCTAATCTGGCCCACAGTTGTGGAACAGACATCACCTCTGCCAGTGCTGATGTGTATTGCACTTGCCTTTGTCTTCCGTGGTCTTGGCCTTGTAACTGGCTCCACCAATGTCTCCTCATCTAGCACTTCTTCTGCCACTGGCTGTGTATAGTTGGCAATCCCCTGATCTAGCTGTCTGCTTATAATCATTTTATGTAGAACTGCAGACAACAAATTATGTTGCTGCAGGTTTCCAGACAGAAATTTGTCATAGGTTTATTTTTGGACTTAACATGTAATAAGGAATTGTCATGTAGTCTCCAGGAATTAAAGTATATTAAGCAAAGTGACTTCAAATAATAATTTAATATGAATGCTCTTAAAAAGGCAAACATATAGATACACATTGCCTCTTCCCCCACCACTCACAACACAAAGGCACATAACATATTCACAAACACACACACCCACCCTTTTTCTCTGTTGTTCAGTGATAAATTAAATTTTTTTATGCCGTGACACCCCTGCACTGGCCCAGTAATCAAGGAACTTCAATCGTCACCACTAGCACCAGTGAGGGACATATACATTGAGAGGATGACAAGTACACACACAGTAAAGTACAGTTTCCCTTAAGAGCACATAGAGATCACAGTCAGTCTGGGGCTGGTTTCCCCCTCTTTCTCCAGATCCCAAATAAGACTCCCCACTGGCATAGCTATAGAGTTGAGATCTCAGCTGAGTGGCCAAGCAAAGACCTCCAGCACCCTCTCTGCCAACCAGTGCTTTGTGTCTCTGCCCAAGTAGCTGACACACACACCCTTTGAGATTAGATTGATATACAAACACACACACACACACACACACACACACACACACACACACACACACACACACACACACACACAGGGAAAGGCTGGTACAGGTTTACTAGCTATGCCCCGTTCTGCCCAGACTAAGGTAGTACCAGCTGCCACCAGCCACCCATACTTATCAGCTACTATAAGGCCCTTACCAAAGGGTGCCTAATCTTACTATGTAATGTTACTATTAATCCAAATGGTAAATGTGACCAAGACTTTCAACGCTGTTTAGGAGTGGCCTGTACAGTGTCACCAAATACACATGCAAGTACCCTAAGAGCTTAAATATCTCTAAACAAACCAGCCACAATTCTTCGTCTTCTTCTTTCAGCTTTTCCCGGTTAGGGGTCACCACAGTGGATCACCTGTCCGCTCATGATTGGCAGTGGAATTTTTATGGTGTCGAGTTGCCAGCCCGGCGCCCAACCTTCCACAGAAGGCACACACATGCACACACTCAGACCTAGGGCCAATTTAGAGTGTCCAATCCACCTACAGCATGTCTTTGGGATGTGGGAGGAAACCGGAGCACCCGGAGGAAACCCATGCGACCACAGGGAGGACATGCAGACTCCGCACAGAAGGGACCCCAGCCGAGGATCGAACCGGAGAACCTCTTGCTGTGAGGCAGCAATGCTAACCGCTGCACCACCGTAGCCACCCCCGAAACAAACCAACCACAATTAAAAGGTTTAAATATATTTAATAAATAATAAAAGACCAAGATAATACTCAAACAGCACAGTAACTACAGAGTTCAGAATCACAGGAAATATTTTAAAACATTGCAGGACAGTCTCAAATAAATACAGAAAACTTCTAAACTAATCTTTACTATATTCCTATCTATATCTAAAAGATACTATGCCCTAAATAACTTACTTACAGAGCAAGGCAAATGCAGATGAGAAGTGCTGAATGGATGTTTCTAGATCCATGACAAGATACAAAATGCACAGACTTTCTAATAATCAAAATTACTGCTGGGTTAGCTCAGATGACATCACTCTTTGTCACCTGCCTTCAGTTCCCATGCTAAGAGAAACTAACATCATTTTTAACATCTCTGTATGAGAAGTACATATCTCTCAAACGTTGGCAGAACTTGGAAGTCGTATAACAATAAAACGCTTTTACATTTGAAACCTAGTAATTATTTCTGTTTCAAGACAATAGAAAAAAAACTTCTAGCTCTAGACCTCCTGTCTCCTTACTGCATTAACTAACTTTTATAGCACGTCATAAAACACTTTTAATTTCAACTTATTTTCCTTGAAGTTTTGGAACTTAACTCTGCATGTTCTAGCTTCTGTTATTAAAACATACATTTGCACAGGTATATAGTTTATATACATTTCTGTTCTTTTCTAGTAGGGCACACTGTGGTTACATTCTTAAAGCTCAGTATATAACATATAGTTCTGCACCAATAATTTATTATATACATAACATATAGTTCTCTTACATTTGTAAGACAAGCATATGAATCATATTAATATTCACAAATGACATATGATTATTTACACAATTCCAGATAGCTGGGCTGGCAGTGTCACATTTCTACATAAATCATATTAATATTTTTAAATGACATATAATTATTTATAAAATTCCAGATAGCTGGACTGGCAGTATTTCCCTGGTGTCACATATGCATATTCATAGTTGGCATTTTTCTTTCCTTACAGAAACCAGAAGACAGACCATCCTTTGCTGTTGTTTTACATGAACTTGAGGCAGCATCATAACATGGATTATAACTGGAAGGACAGTATGGTACAGCAGTATAACTTGCAGATGTCTAATCAGAATAGTAGTGGAGACATTTACAGTCAGCATTATACCATATCTCTTGGATCTTCTACAAAATGATGTACCAGGAAAAAAATCCAGAGAATTCCTAAAGTTATACTAAGCTTTAATAGACCAGTTTGTTCTATGCTGCGATAATTAATGGTGTTTTTACTCATTCCATTTGGATGCACTCAGTTACTTACGTCATTAAATGGATCCTTTTTTCAGTGACTTACTTTCCTAATTTGCCATAACTCTGGATGATGGAAGTAGCCCCATTCACACATATAAGTCGTATTAGACTCTGTGGTATCTTGAATAGTAATTTGTGGTACACTCAGACTGTTTTCTGAAAAGAATTTCAGCCTTCTTAAGTCATGAAACGTCAAAGAAGATATAATGGATTCTGTAATTTCTTTGAACTGTCATCTGTATTTTCTGAGGTTATAGTTTATGGATTACTTATATTTTTAATCCTGCCTTCTGCAGCTATATTATTTTTAAAAAATGGGTTCCTTTATCCATTTGAAAGGCCACTGAGAAAGCTTTGTTAGACTCCTGTATTCAGTAGTGTAATAGTTTCTGGACATTTCAGCCTTTTTAAGTCATGACACTGCAGACTCATTGAACTGTTATCTGGAATTGCTAAGAGGTTGTAGATGACAGATCACTTACATTTTTACTTTGCCTTCTGAATCTATATTATCTTTAAAAATGGATTCCCTTATCCTGTCAGATGCCATCAAAGAAAGCCTTGATAAACGCCAGTAATCAGCAGCGCTATAGTTTCATGACATGCATGGACATGTTCTTCTCTACTGTGTAATAAAATGCTAGTGTTTTGATATTTATTTTTCACTATTGATGATGCTTCTAAAGCAACTGTCAGAAAATTCTGGTTCGGCAAATGACTCTTCAACACTGCAGTGGTACACAGGATGGACTAATTGCATTGAAATTTGGAATACTTACACAATGAAACCACATTTCTGTTTCGCTAGTGCTTTACTGAACATAACTTTTATTGTGTGAATATAGTAAATATTCTAGTGTGTGTGTGTGTGTGTGTGTGTGTGTGTGTGTGTGTGTGTGTGTGTGTGTGTGTGTGTGTGTGTGTGTGTGTGTGTGTGTGTGTGAATTAAAAAATGCATTTCCAGGTATATTATCTGGATTATCTTACCTTTTACATATAACAGTCTTTAATCATAAGGCACATGTGAAAATAAAATCACAAATATGTATAAAAGCTTTATTTCAAGGCATATGCATATATGCATAGAAAAGTATATTCAGATTTGCTGTAAGCATTGTGTCAATCTCAGTTGTAATATAACTGCAGTTGTCATATTTGTATTTAACAATAAAAACACACACATACAAAGGATTAAAATAAGAAAATGTCTCACTTGAATTCTGACTATAGCACTCACATTCTGTGTTGCCAAAATGCTGTCCAGGCTCTGAATCAGAAAATATGTCTCTAAAGTTATGAATTCTGACAGAATATTGTGCAAGTTTCATATAAGGAAAACATTACTTTTATGACTGTCAGGGTAATGTAACTCTTGTGCTAACTAAATATGTTGGCTTTTTTGTGTCATCATCACTGCCTATTGCCGATAGAACATCATTAGGACAGTCATATTTCATATTTAATGTAGGCTGTAATTCTTGCACTAATAAACTCTCCAGTCACACAGCATGCAGTGTGTCGGTGCTGAGAGCATGCATGAATGCCACCACATGTGCATTTCTTTTCTTGTGATGGCTGCTCTTATTGGATATTTGAGGAGTTCAGCCCAAAATGTAGCCCCTAGCTTCCACTAGGGAATGAAGGGAATGACTCACCATATAACCGGCTTTACAACAAAGAAGATTAAGCTCTCAGATGCTACATCCTTTCTTCCAAGGAGCTGCCCCTCCAACACCCAGTCTGGTAGTTGGATCTTGGCCGCAGTTAAATGCAGCATGATATCCTACTAGTACACCAGTAAACTGGCAGATCATCATTTGAAAAAAAAAACTACAATCCAATATGCCATATAGTTCTGCCTGTTTTCAGAATGTGGCTTGACTCATGTTAGCATTTATATATATGGAAATGTATTTAAATAAATACAAGTCTGATATAAAAGTCTGACTAATACTACCAAATTGGGATAACATAAAATGGCCCTATATGAAAATAGAAGCGATCAGTCACATGGAATATGAAGTTATTATCATCTCCCAAAGAAGAAATCACCTTCAAGTATTGCTTTCTGATGGCTAGGGCTTTGAAATGGTACTGTATATGATAATATGTATTATGTCATACTGCTGGTTCATTGAATAACCACAAGGGCAAGTGAAGTACTAAACCTGCAGTCCTTAGATGTGTAGTTTTAAGAGTAAAATTGTAACCATTTATAGGAAAACACCGCAAATGTTTGCCTATACAATTTCAGCAATCTTGGCATTTAAAACCACATTAGGCACTGGGTCAATAATGTGCAGTACAACAGGGTAAATAGGAAAATGAAAAGTATCTTAAGCAAGCTTTTGATCGAAGCCCTTGACCTCAACCACTTCTACTTCCTAGCAGTAGAATAACATTGAACAGTTATCTGTCACTTCCAACATTTTATAAAGTGTATCTTATTTCATCTTCTGAGTAAAAAAATCTATTACAGGAAATATACACACACATATGTAAATTGGAAGTTATGGTGTAAATATGCAGAGTAAACTTTGAAAGGCAAACCACAAAGAAGGGAGGGAACGGATGATAGGGAGTAAAGAGGCATTGTTAACATTTTAGATAAAGCATCAAAGAGCACAAGTATAGAACTAAAAAAAATGAAATGCAGATTTTTTTTGTGCCTAAATGATGAATAATATATTAGGGTCACAAGCTGACAATTATGCTTATGGAAAAATGTTAAGATTTTATTTGCTTTTCCACCAAGTTTTTCCTGTTTCAAAATGACTGTTAGACATGTTATGTCAGTTGTAACTCATGTCGGATACACTAATAACCCTTGAAATTACATACCTCAAGCCACAGTTCACACTGCTCTCAAATAACACCTCAGGTATGCATATACTTGAAACATACCCACTTGAGGTTGTTAAGTGCATACATAACATAGTAACAAATCATTTTTCAGGGGTACACTGAAAACCCATATGGGGGGGGCTTCACAGACATTACCTTACCTTATTGTTACATGCCGATTGTTGATCACAAGAGAAAGAACAGTCAGTAACTCACAAAAATAAATTGCCTCATTCTTCCTTCAGGAGAGTGCAGTCTTGGAGAACCTGTAAAACAATACAGCTTGAGTACCAACAATTCACTTCTATATGGAGGGAGCAACAAGCAGTAAAGTCAGAGTAAATAATAGAAGTAACTTCTATTTATCTGTGTATCTGTCTGTCTATATACATACCCACATACATATATATAGACACACACAAGCGCCAGCGCACGGGTCGAGTCAACTATGATTAGCTAAATGAGAACTGGGTTAAATCTTAAGTAATACAAAAACAAAAAAAATATCCTTGTTTCCCATCTTTTCTGACCTAGAGTAGTCCAAATACAGGCTTTGCTGTATTCTGGACTTTTGGAAAGTTCCTGTGTTGCCCATTTCCTTTCTTGGATAAAGGGAGGCTTCTTTGTTCACCAGTGGCAGTGGGGAGCTTAGAGCAGCCTATCTATCCCTGGAGGAGTGTTCCCAGCACAAGAATCTGGTAGTCTATTGGCTGTTTTGGGCCAATTTCTAGCTCTTTCAAGTCCTCCTGTATAAAACCCGCTTTGGCGCGTTTTTGCACTTATTACTACTCAGCCAAGCTCCTAGTGGTCCTGCAGAGTGGTGCTAGCAGCAGAGAGGCTAAAAGAGCGACTGCTAACCTGATAAAGGTGTTTTTTCCTGCTACTACCTGAGCGACTGTCCGATCTAGCTAAACTGCAAGTATTTCTGCATTCTTGAATTGTTTTAAACTGTTTAAAGTTGTTTTTGCACCTGCACTTTTAAAGTTTGTCCTGTTTGTTGCATTTACCTGTTGAGGCTACACACTCAAGTGCACTAGCCTGTGTTACATATTTATTGCATTTTCCTGCTGTTTGTTGCAAAAAAAAAAAAAAAATTATCCTTGTTTCCCGTCTTCCCTGACCTAGAGTAGTCCAAATACAGGCTTTGCTGTATTCTGGACTTTTGGAAAGTTCCTGTGTTGCCCATTTCCTTTCTTGGATAAAGGGAGGCTTCTTTGTTCACCAGTGGCAGTGGGGAGCTTAGAGCAGCCTATCTATCCCTGGAGGAGTGTTCCCAGCACAAGAATCTGGTAGTCTATTGGCCATTTTGGGCCAATTTATAGCTCTTTCAAGTCCCCCCTGTATAAAACCTGCTTTAGCGTGGCTTTGTGCGATTTTCGCATAGCGCAGCATTGGGCAATGCCTCTTAATTGGGTTTAAACCATTCTCGGCTCCACAAAGTCTGCTCTTCACTTTTTCCCTTAAAACTGATCTAGTTCTCATATTAAACACCCTATTCCTACTCTAAAGCCTGGCACTTGCTCACTAAAGCAATTATATAAATCAGCACTAAAAAATTAAAAGCACTACACCCTCACAAACTCCCCTTGAGTACCTTGTTCCCCATTGGCCCTTTTTTCAATTATAAAGGAATTCCCAATACTATTCTAGCATGTCCAAAGGTCAGTTGTCAATCTCCTCTCCGGTCCAGCTGGTGAATCTGGGAATCTTGAGGCAATGTTACAACTGCCTCATGTACACACGACAACCCTCTCCTCCTCCCAAGAAATTCCAACACATGTGAGAGATGCAACCATATAGCCAAACTGGAGGCTAAGCTCTCTCAACTCAGTACTGGTGTAACCAGTCAGGAGGAGAAGGAAACCACACTCACTACAATTCCAGTCTCACATAGACCTACCACGACAGCAAACCAAACACATAAACACACAAAAACATACTCAGAAGCTCTAAATAAAAATCTGCCTAAGCAACAGAGACCTCCAAAGCAGACACCCAAGCAACCGCTACCCCAAAACAAAACACGTGCAACACATAGCTCACAAAGCCAGTGTGCCGAACAGTCACATCCCTTAAGGCTAAACAACACACCTGATACACTTGTAATAGGTGACTCTATCGTCAGGCACACTGATGTCCCACTCACCAGGCTGAACAAGGAGAAGGTCACGGTGAGCTGCCTGTCGGGCGCTAGGGTCCGCCAGATAACACAAGCACTCAGGTCACTCCAAAGCAAGTACAAATATGACTCAGCCATTGTCCATGCTGGTGTGAATGACCTGAGACATACCTCCCTGGACTACATGAAAAGAGACATAGAGGAGCTCTCTGAGCATGTAGCCCAGGCCTGTATGACCCTGACCTTCAGTAGCATCTTACCCTCACCAAGAATGATGCCACAACATGAAGACAAGATGATCAATTTCAACAATTGGCTTAAGTATTGGTGTCATTCAAAGGGGATCCAATGCCTGTCAGCCTGGGATGACATGCTCGACAAGCCACGATGCTTCGCTAGGGACGGCTTGCACCTGTCACCCCTTGGCTTTCGGATATTGGCAAAGGCTCTTGCCACCCCCATAGTGCCTTTTTTAGGCAAGGCTCAAAAGACAAACCCACCTCCATAGGTATCACAAGGGATAAGAAACTAAGAGTAATGCTACTCAATGCCAGAAGTCTAAACCTCAAGATGCACACACTCAAAACTCTCCTTAGCATGGAGAACATTGATATCTGTGCAGTAACAGAAACCTGGTTCAAGGCTCCCAAGAGCAGCCCAGCACTACCAGGTTATACCTCATACCATGTATTTTGGCCCCAAAACTTGGACCGAACCACAAAAGGAGGGGGAGTATCAATATTCGTCAAAGATACCCACACCTCCAGGTTGGTGGCACAGCACGAAGCATCAGAGACTATCCATGTGCAACTAACAGTGGGTAAAACTGCCTTCCAGTTTATAGCCTGCTACAGACCACCCTCCCAAACCCAGGAACCCCACTCAGCCTTCCTGAGAACACTGGAAAATATGAAGGTCTCTCCAAACACCATTATATTGGGCGAATTCAACTACCCAAACATAGACTGGGAGCATTACTCTAGCTCCAACACCCTAGCCCAAAGGTTCCTAGAATTTATAAACTCAAATGCTATGGAACAACTTGTTACCACTCCCACAAAAGGGGAAAACATACTGGACCTGATCATCATCAACATGGGGACTCTATGCTCCAGACCAGAAGTGTATCCCTCACTGGTAAGATCAGACCATCAACTAATCTCACTAGATATTCACATACCGACCCCAGCCCCTGCCCAGAAAACCACAGTGAAAAACTTCTCTAAAGCAAATTTCACACTCCTCAAAACCGAGGTGGAATCCTTCAAAGCCCCCGGGCCTGTGGAAAATACGGCCCAGACCGCAGAATCCTTTATAAACGCATTCTATGAACACCTTCAGCAATGCATGGATCATGCAATCCCAAACAAAACCAAGACCCAATCCTCCAAAGGCAGGCGCCCTGTCTGGTGGACCCCAGCCATAAACAAACTATGCAATAGAAGGAGGAAGCTACTACATGATAGAGCAAAATCCCAAAAAGGGAAAGCATCTCTGATCAGTATTAGCAAAAAACTACGGGCGCTCATAAAATCGTCTAAGGCCAGCTTCGAGAGAAAAATTGCACAGGACACTAAGGATAATCACAAGGTTTTCTTTAGTTATGTTAGGAATCTGGGTGGGAATTCCCAGATGTGCTCAGAATTAGTCCAAAATGACAAAAAATACACCGAACCCACAGACATTGCCAACATGCTAGCTGACAGGTTCAGCGCAAACTTCTCCCCCCCTTCCCCACCAAAAGTGCAAATATCTATCCCAGCAGAGTGCTGCCCCCCTGACATCTCAGATGCTCAGGTAAGAGCCGCCCTCTCCAAAGCAAAAAACACAGCATCAATGGGACCAGACGGTGTCCCGGGCTGCATCCTACATGAACTCCAAGAAGAACTAAACCCAAACATAAAACTACTGCTCAGTCACAGCCTTACTACAGGATATGTACCCAAAGAGTGGCGTACAGCAACAGTGGTCCCTCTCCACAAAGGTGGTGCCTCAACGGATCCTGAAAACTATCACCCCATAAGCCTGACTAGCTTGGTCTGCAAAGCTATGGAAAGGATCATCATGGACCTCATAAATAAAGATATTGGGGACCTACAGACACTGGATCCTACCAAATTCAGCTTTGTTAAGGGCAGATCCTGCCTCTTAATCCTGGTCGATTTCTTTGAAACAGTTACCAAGGCCATTGACGAGGGGAAGGTGGCCCACACAGCCTACCTGGACCTCACAAAAGCCTTCAATACAATACCCCACTTGGGCATTATAGATAAGCTCACCAGCTTAAATATAAACCCCTATGTCACTAAATGGGTTGCAAACTGACTCAAGGACAGAATCCACATGGTTAGAATTTCTGGAGCCATGTCAGACTCCAAACCAGTTACAAGTGGCATCCCACAAGGCTCAGTCCTGGGACCTCTCTTGTTCGGTATATATTTCTCAGAGGTACAGGCCAACACGGAAGGACTGTGGCTGACCAAGTTCACAGATGACTGCAAACTGGGCACCATAATCGACTCTCCAGCCGACACAAGCATCCTACAAAAGGGCCTCATAGAAACAGATAACTGGTGCCAGAGCCATGGCCTCAAGCTAAACGCCAAAAAGTGTATAGTCATCCCCTTCGGCAAAAACAAAGTGCCCACAAATTACCACATAGATGGTAATCCATTAAGTACGGAAGAAGTAATTAGGGACCTGGGGACCCAAGTTGATAGCAATCTCTCATTCGACAACCACGTGGCCAAAGTGGTTAGAAAAACATTTTATATAGCCCACCTAATCATGAAGGGATTCACATCTAGATCAGGGAAGGTCATCGTGCCTCTTTACTCATCACTCATCAGGCCCATAATTGAGTACAATGCCCTTTTTGGTATGTACCTTACCAGACACCTGCAGCAACTGGAAAGACCCCAAAAGTACCTCACCAAGAGGATCAAAGGGCTCAAACAGATGCCATATGCTGCCCGGTTAAAGAAACTCCAGCTCTACTCAGTGGCATACCGCCTGCTCAGAGGCGATCTGTGCCTGATGTATAAAGCCATGTCCAACCCAGAATTAATGGACATGCTGCACCTCAGAAAATCCAAATCCCATCAAGCTACGCACTCAAGAGACTTGAACCTCAGCACTGAAATAAATAGGACATGCTGGAGGGACGGATTCATAACCCAGAGGCTCCCTTCACTCTGGAATAAAATCACAGTCCAGGTTAGGCAGAGTCCCTCATTGACTCTCTTCAAGAGGAATCTTGATGAGTGGATGGGAGATCGTAGATTTACTCCGGGTATCACTTCTGTGTCACTGTTAGACAGAGGCACAGTATACTAACCTCGAAAAAGGGCATAGCAAAATTCATTTTAAAATGGGTGGTGAAAGCCAAACACACTCTGGCTAGGCTTGTAAATGCCCTAGGGCAGATAGCCTAGTATGAACCTATGAACCTATGAAAACAACTGCTAGAATATGAATTTAGTGGGATACTCATTTTGCTGAAACTCTACTGGAAGAAAAAATATGTGGGGTGGGGGTAAGGGCTGCAAGGGAATAGAGTAATACTAGATATATATATATATATATATATATATATATATATATATATATATATATATATATATATATATGGGATCCGGACACATGCTCGACTAGCATATGTCCAAATCACAAAACATCGAACACACATACACAAAAACGCTTAACATCGACAAACGCTTCTGTGTATGTGTGCCTGTTTCGTAGATCAGACTACAGTGCAGGTAAGGGAAAATTCCCTTTTCCACACTGTAGTGCAATCTCGGAGTGAGAATAATAAAGTAGGGGTTGTAGGTGGTGCAGCCCCCACGTGGGGAGTGCAGGGGGGGCGAAGCCTCCCTGCAGAAACATAGATTTTTTTTTTAACTACACATACACGGAAGCACTTTTCGATGTTAAGCGCTTTCATGTATGTGTGTTCGATATATATATATATATATATATATATATATATATATATATATATATATATACATGTAGATATGTGTCTATAGAGGATGGTGTAGGGAGCGTGCAGCATAGCCCCATACTAAAAAGTAATACTGTTTGTGTGTGAAGGGGTTAGTGTAGAGGGATAACCCCACTAAAGAAAGTAGTAGTAAGTACATGTGTGTAGGGGAAGAAGGTAAAGAGGGGGGTCTTACTAAAACAGTTATAGTAGGTGTATATGTGCTCGGGAGAGTAGTGTAGGGATGTAGACTCCCATAAAGACATTAATAATATATATATGTGTTTGTGTTGGATGATGTATGTGTGGCAGGATGCTGGTGAATGTGGATGCAATGCCATTCATTAAAGAAAGTAAGTGTATGCATGTGTTACTGGGGTAGTGGAGTGGGGGGTATGGGCATGTGGGAATGTATCCCATCACTGAAAGTGGTAGTATTTCTGCTACAGATATTAGTGAAGTTGAGATATTGTTTTATTCAGTGTGTAGGGGTGATATGACTTTTTCCGTTATGTATAGAATGTCTTCTTGTATTACATTTAGAGATATTGTGAATATTTTGTGTTATAAGGGAATAGATGGCTGCGGATGTTGAACTCCTGATGTACTTGTATACCATACGTCAGACAGCTTTAATAAGTTTGATAGTGACCAAGGGGTGCAGAGGACTTGCAGGTAGTGATTATTAGAAAAAGGCCTACATACTTTGGGCATCTACAGCAGATTGTATGTGCGACCTACCCAGCACTATGTTGTGGGACTCTGCAGAGGTGCTGCTACCTCAAAGAGAAGTCAGGAACTCCTCCGTCTACATGAGAGGTGTTACACTCAATGGACCTCCCCCTACCTGTTGTCCTACCTCCCCATGTCAGAAATTTTGCTCTTTTTTGGGTAGTACATATAGCATCACTGGCCTTACAGCACACCATTTCATAAAGTACATATATAATCACTGGTCTTACGGCCCACAATTTCATAATTGTAGTTGTAGCAACCAAATGCATTAATGTTTGCCATAATGTCAACCCAGGGACAGTCCCAGTAGGCCTAGTCATCTGCATGCAGAACAAAGAGCTATCTTTCATGGAGATGGTGTCCCTTGAGTGGCACTCCATTCTCTACATTGGAGAACTTGGGCTTACATGTAAATGTCTCAGCAGATTCCGCAGTTTGCTTTTCTTTGCCCATTTTTTAGGCATTGTTCTGATGGTACAGAAAACAGTGGAATTCCCAGCCTTGTTCCTGCATGACCCTGAGAAATCCTAGCATCACCAGTACCCTCCTTGCCCATATAGCATGCTGTTTGTGTGCCTGACAGTTATATATCTGTAGACACACTCATAAGTTAATGTATCCCACACAAAACAATCACATATCATTGCAACTGACCAAGATGACACAATTGTACTTCTCAGTGTTAAAAAAAAAGTTTTGCTACTGATACTATAATATTATATAATATATGCAAAATTCAAATGTCTCTTTTCAAAGGGTGTACAAATGTTTTGAACTGTGATCTAATTATATGCTCATGGGTGGGTCTCTCATTAAGCTTAACAATCCTGCAGTCCTGCAATTGCTGAACCTTTGCAGTCTTCCTCTCAATATATTTTTCCTGATACAGTTGGAAACTGAATCACTGACAAACATGCATCTTATTATGTTAACAAGTGTATCTCAGTTAAAAGCAACAGTACTACAAATGATGAACTGGTGAAAGTAGCAATTACTTTGTACACGCAGATATAGTTTATTTCTAAAGGAATCTTCTGTAATTCATCTTTTACAGGTACCAGACTCAGTGTTAAAACAGTTTCTTCTTCACTGGGTGCAACAAGTATGCTAATTAGCCATCCAATACAAACTGGTAACAGGAACAAGAAAAAACAAAAAGTACACAGTCCTGTAGAACAACAGAATTAATCCAACCAAGTGTCACAACTGCTTTTTATTCAAAAAGTACAAAAGTTAAGCGCTTTTGTCACTTAGACTTCAACAGAACTAACATTTAAACAAAATTCTTAACTTTATATACAATTTGAACCTTATTAACCAATTAACTCAATAATATCCCCACCCTTCAAGTTAAACTTGCAATACAAAAAAAAACAATATGATACATGACCTTAAAAATACAAAACTATTATGCATATTAAAAGTTAAAAATAACATACAAATAGAAAATAAAAAATACATAAAATTAAACTTCTAAATGCCTCAGTTTCATTATAGAATTAATTGAACAATATATGGCAACAAAGAACAAAGACTATGGTGTAGGTAAACCGGTCCTCCAAAAAATAAATCATACAATATCACAGTCAAAGGAGGCAGCGGAACACAGCAGTAAAATTCAAGAATTTAATCCCAGAACAAACAGTAGAACAAACAGTAAGCGCTTTCACAACAGCAGCTGCTTCATCAGACAAATAAAGATCCAAACTGTAGTACTTTTAAACAGCAAACCAGCCAATTAGCGTGCAAAAACAATTAGGAATTAGCAAAAGCCCTTAAAGCAACACCAAAACATGTAGCTCAAAGCTCATTGTATAAATGCAAAAACATTTCATTCATAAAAACATATAAAGCATTTCATTCAACAGCCAAAAAATGCAGCTCAGAACTCATTATATAAACATGAAAACATTTCATACATAAGGGCATATAGAACATTTCATTCATAAAAACGTTATAAAAATACTGAACATCATTAATATCTATCTGGCTAAGGGCCTATTCATTAAAACTGGTTTAATAGAAAATTTATCATTGAGGCCTTTCCCCATATTAGCTTTCATTCTAATAATCCAGTTCAATTCTTTGCTTTCTACCTTAGTTCTATGTGGGCCACCCACATTGACTGTTTCAACAACCATAAACTTAAAATTGCACTGAGCACCTAGTAACATGATGTGCTTAGATAAAGCATTAGTCTCAGCTCTCCTGGAGATTTTTATTTATTTTATTTATTTTACATTTGTTAACCGGGAAAGTCCGACTGGATACATATCCATTTTCAGCGGAGGCCCGGGGAGAAAAGCTCCATGTTTAAAATAAAATTTAGTCACACTTAAAATGCAGGTTACAGAGATATTTAGAAAATTAACAAAAATCAAAGCTAAATTCAAATTAGATTATATAACAAAGACAAAGTTCAAATTAAGGTTACATTTAGATAGGAGAAAGACAAAAACATTGTTGGTGATGGAATAATTATACAGTGGAAAACAAACATTATGAGAAGTGTGCATATAAGAAAGAGGATTTTCATTTAGAAAGAAAGGATGAATGAATAAGAGAAGGTAGGTTAGGTAAGAAGCATATTAGATAGCATGGGCTGAATAGTCGGTTATATTCCAGATATTGGAAATTAGAGACAAAGAATTTAAAAATATCTAGAACGAGGGTGTGGGAAGAAAATAAGGGTACTCACATTTGAGAGCTGAGTTTGGTTTAATAGTTTCTTGGTATATTATGGGTTAGTCTGGGTTTAGATATGTGCATGGCTAATTTTTGTTTTAACTCCGTCTGAAAATTGTATGGGTTAGTCAGGGTTTAGACATGGACATAGCCAGTCATTGTCCATGTGTGTCTTTAGAGATATTTTAAATTGAGGCAAGGAGCATTTAGTGGTTAGTTCAGCAGGAAGGGAGTTCCATTTTTTTCCAGCAGAGTTGGAGAATAAGGAATATCCAGCTGAGTTGTAGGCTTTGGTCATTTGTACTAGCATTCTGCTGGATGAGCGAAGGGATGCTAGGTTGCTATAGGGGGTAATAATATTAGACAGACTAGGGGTACTGGTAGGTTGGTAGAGGATTTTATGAATGACTATGAGTTGGTTATAGTATATTTGATTGGGTAGTTCTAGCCAGCCTAATTTGTGAAGATTGTGACAGTGGTGGGTTCTGTATGCTGAGCCTGTGGCAAATCTTGCTATATGTTATTGCAGCTAGTGATTTTGTTGAGGTTTGATTTAGATAGATTAGCGAGGATGGGTGATGCATACAGAAGGGATGACAAAAGATGTGTGCGAGCTGTGGCTGTTCTGGCAGTTGGGGTTAGAAATTTCTTAATCCTATACATAGAGCCTATTTTTTTGTTTACTGTTTTTATGGTTTTGTCTATATGAGCATCGTAGTTTAGATTGTTATCAATGATTATACCTAGTAGTTTAGTGCAAGGCTCAGGAGAGATTATGGTGCCATTTTTTGAAGAGACTGTAAATATTGGTAGTGTTAGCCTATGGGTGGGGGAGAAAAGTAGTAGTTTTGTTTTGTTTGGGTTCAATAAGAGATGGCGATTATTAAGCCAGTTCTCTACTTTGTTGAAGGTGGTTTGGGATAGGGATTGTAATTCTGTGGGAGTTGCAACAGAGCAGATAAGCGTAGAGTCATCTGCGTATTGTATAGAAGTTGCATGTGGGATAACTTTGGGCAGGTCATTGATGAATATAGAGAAAAGGAGGGGACCCAGAATAGAACCCTGGGGTACTCCAAGGGTGACAGGTAAAAGGGGGGATAGATGATGTTTCCACAAGACAGCTTGTTGTCTACCGTGCAGGTAAGAGTGGAACCAGTTGATTACTGGGCTATCTATGGACAGAGATTTGGGAGCGTCTAAGAGTAGGTTGTGATTTACCATATCAAATGCTTTTGACAAATCGAGGAAGATGGCAGAAGAAAGCAGGCTTTGATTACGGTTGTGATTTATTGTGTGAGAGAAGGAGAAAAGGGCAGTGGTTGTACTGTGGGCTGGTCTGAAACCATGCTGGGATGAGGCTAGGAGGGAATTCTGTGTAAGGTGGGCTAAACGTTGCTTCTGCATGCATTTCTCCATTATTTTGGCTAAGGGAGATAGTATGGTGATAGGTCTGTAATTAGAAAGTTCAGAGGAGTTTCCTCCTTTATGAAGTGGTATAATATGAGTGATTTTCCAAATGGAGGGGATGCAGGATTCCTGGATAGTACGATTGATGGAGATAGGGTAAGCTATTACATTAGCAGCCTTTTGTAGAAACTCTGCGGGGAAGTAGGTCTGCTGCCAGGGGGGGAGATTTTAATTTCTTAAGTAAGGATTTGATACAGTCTGTGGGGATAGGCTCAAATTTTAAGGGGGGGGGGTCACCTGATTATGTGAGATTGGAGTAGAGGAGGAGGGAGATAGATTATTAGCTAGTGATTTGACGGTTTCGGTGAAGAAAGTGTTAAAGGTATTTGCAACAGTTTCAGGGGGTAGGTGTAAGGTAGCTGAGGGGGTGGGGGTAGAAGATTTACCTGGGTGGAGCAGCTTATTCAGACCTGACCAGAATTTTTGAGGTTGATTTTGGTGCTTTTGCTGTAAATTGAAATAGTAG
Source organism: Protopterus annectens (assembly GCF_019279795.1). NCBI lineage: Eukaryota > Metazoa > Chordata > Ceratodontiformes > Protopteridae > Protopterus > Protopterus annectens. Next base: position 1,496,377,640 of record NC_056733.1, on the reverse strand, counting down.
TTTTGCTTGTCTAACACAATAGATCTTTTTGCTTCATTTCTTATTTGTTTGAACGTTATGTGGGCTTGTGGGGATTTGGTGGTTCTCCATGAGGTCCATGCTGTACTTCTAGCAGTAAGTTTTTGTCTAGTAGTATTGGTTAGCCATGGAGCAATTTTGTTTTTGGTTCTGATTCTACGTGTGGGAGCATAACTGTCTAAGATGGTCAGGAACCTGGTGTTGAATTCCAAAACTGCTTGGTCAAGGGGAAGTATTTTAAGATTGGCCCATCTGCATGAGCTTAGAGCAGCTATGAAACTGTTTAGGTTAAAGTTCTTTGTATACTTAAGAGTCTTAAAGGTGGTTTGGTGGGGCATGTCATCTCTTTTCCTGATTATGTAGGTTAGGAGGTGGTCGCTCATGTCTTCAGGTAGGGTGCCTGATTTGTATAACTGAGGTTTGTTATTTATTAAGATCCAGTCTATGATGCTTTCCTTTTTGCTGGGCTTGTTGATTCTGGTGGGAGTCGTAATTGTTTGGGAGAAACCATGTGGGTAGTGGGGAAGTTTGCTGAACAAGTTGTCCAGTCGATGTTGAAGTCCCTAAGAATGATTGTTTCTTGGGGGTGGGTGGAGGATAACCAATGGAGGTTGCTTTCTAATGTGTTTATGTTATTGCCTGGGGGAATATAACTACACACTATGTTTATAGATTTGTTATTGTTAAGTTGGATTCTTGAGAGGATTGTCTTGGTGTTGGTGGTTATTAGGTCTTGTGGGATGCTAATTGTGGATAACTCAAGAGAGGATTAGAATGGCTACTCCACCTCCTTTTCTACATTTTCGATCTAGTCTAATAATATTGTAGCCAGGGGGTAATATTTCATTGTCAAGGATAGTGGGTTTGAGCCAGGTTTCTGTAAGGCAGAATGCATCAGGGGAGTGCATGTCTAGGAGTGCATGCAGGTCGTGGAGTTTATTATTTATACTTCTGATATTTAGGTGACAGACTAGAAATGCTTTGGGGGCATTATGTGAACTTCTTATGTTGGTAGGAATTCTAATTTTGGTGTTAGTCATAGCTGGTGAGTTTGGGCCAGGGTTAGGATGGATGTCGCCGTCAGCTATGAGGTTAGGTAATAAACTCCTTATGAGTTTGCTGAACTTTAGTAGGAGATAGTAATAGTTCTTAGTCCTTGGGTTTAAGTGTGTAGGTAGTATGGGATGGAGAGGTTTTGCAGTATCGCAGTAGGTGAGGAGGTGGTGTAGTATTGATGGGGGTGTGTGTGTTTGGATGTAAATGGTTGTAACTGATGGAAGCTGAGAGTTAGGCAGGTAGTGGAATTCATAGGTGGTGAGAATATAAAGTGTTATAAGTGGGGGTATGAGGCAGAACAATGGTTTCAGTTACGGAGATGATGAGGGAGTTAGTGTATTCATAGTGATTAGGGTGCTAGACAGAATAGATAGATAAGAGAATATGGATGTGGTGATAGAGAAGACTGAAAGAATGAGAATTGGGAATATGGGGATGGGTGACTAGAAGGATGGGATTGTGATAGGCTGAAAGTGGTTAGTGGGAAAGGCCAATTAAGTAGGGGTGTGGTTTGGTAAGTATAAGTGTAGGACTACTGGGGGCAGGTGGAATTTGGGGGCAGGGTAGGGCAGCGGAGTGAGCCCGCAGGACAAATGGAGCAGGAAGAGCCAGAGAAGAACAAAGTGCAGGGAAAACAATCAGTGGAGTGCTGATTGTTAGGGTAAGTTTTAAAAGGAGACAATGAAATTGACCAGTTGAAAAATATATGGAAGAAGTGGTATAAAAGTGGGTCTATCGGATAGCTAGTTATAGTGTATAAAGGTTGTTTGATGGAAATTTGTACAATGGAGATAGAGTATGCAAGGGGAAGAGTCCTGGGAGGGGGGTGCCACCTAGTGGGCAAAGGTTGTACTGCAACCAAGGCTAGTCCAGGGCTTACAGGTCTAAGGTGATAAGGTATGTTAGCACAGGAGAAGTTAAGGAGGCTATAAGAGCAGATACTCTGTTGGTAGGGAGGGGGGAAGGGTTTGGCTGCTGGCTGTCCTGGCTATGGAGTTTACAAAAAGCACCTGGGGTGGAAACAACAATTGTATATTTAGGTAACAGTCAGTATAAGATGTACTTTCTTGAATCCTTTACGGGAAAGATGCCCAAAGAGGTTTGTCTATGTTCCTTAGCTTGGGGAAGAGGCAGCAATCCTGGACAGGGTAATTAACCCAAGACCTAGTACAGGTCAGGTTGTTGTAGAGCTGGTTACACAAAGGGAGAAGAAAAAGTGGTGATGTAAGCAGTAGGACTAACACACACTATAAGCAAAACTAGCAAACTTGTTAAGCTGAACACCTTCACAGACCACTACGAGACTGAATACTTTTTAGCGCTTTCATTCACCTTTATTTTTGTGAACTTCTTCAGAAAAAAGGAGACTTCCCAAACTCCTCTTTTTATACATAAAATCCAGGAAATTATGTCATCCAGTAAAGGATTCAACATTAAAGTCATTTGACCTTAATTAAACTAATCAAATAATTATAAATGCATATATTAAAAAATATATAACTCCATATGTAATAAATACACTTATAATAATAAAAAAATCCACTTATAATAATAAAAAAATCCACTTATAATAATAAAAAAATCTACTATTTAAGTGCACTGTAATAACTGATCGATTATGTCAAAACATGTTTTTTTATTTCTCTTTTATGTATGTATGTAAGTGTGTACTTGTCTACAATTTTTTGCAAAAAAATCTATTCTCTATATGTTTGCTGTGTAAAAATAATAAATAAAAAAATATTTATGTATATATAAATGTAAATTAAGTGTATGTAAATATAAAATTAAATGATAGATTTTTTTATTATTATAAGTGGATTTTTTTATTATTATAAGTGTATTTTTTTATTATTATAAGTGGATTTATTACATATGGAGTTATATATTTTTTAATATATGCATTTATAATTATTTGATGAGTTTAATTAAGGTCAAATGACTTTAATGTTGAATCCTTTACTGGATGACATAATTTCCTGGATTTTATGTATAAAAAGAGGAGTTTGGGAAGTCTCCTTTTTTCTGAAGAAGTTCACAAAAATAAAGGTGAATGAAAGCGCTAAAAATTATTCAGTCTCGTAGTGGTCTGTGAAGGTGTTCAGCTTAACAAGTTTTCTAGTTTTGAGTTTGTTTGGTTTTCGAATTGTGATTCACACTATAAGCAATTTACTAGTAAAGACAGTACATTTGAAAATCAAATTAGCCTAGAAAGCACAGGTTATTATACTAAATATGCTTTTTAGGTTAGCACAAGTATATGCAAGGTAGATGCAGTTTCTAGTGAGACTTTAAATACAGTAAATTCTAACTTTCAGCTTATCAATAACTCTTAGGTCCACTAAAGTAGAATAGTAGAAGAGTACATTTAACGACCAATGGTCTAACATTCAGCTTAACAACTCTAAAAGACCACTAAAAATAAAGCTGTTGGAGAATACACTGAGCGACCAAAAAAAAATCTAGCATTCAGTTTAACAACAACTCTACACGTCCACTAAATTAGAGCATTAGAAAATATACATTAAGCGACCATTCGTCGCATGGTGAGGATTTCAGAAGCCTAGAACTGAAAGAGGGATGTTTGAAGTTTGAATGCGTGTTAACTGTAACCATCTTAAATTCTCTTATTCACTAAGTACTGCTGGAGGTTTGCTTGATAAGGGAAGAACCCCTGTGTACTTATAACTGTTAAGGCCAGTAAAGCATGAATGCAAAACACTTAAGTTCAGCATTCTAGCCAAATGAGTAAATGCAGATATAACGCTCTGTTTTATCATACTCAGTTGTAGACTGGACTACAGAGCTGCTCTCTAATGTGGTGTAATCATGTTACAGTAAGTACCGCTACCTTTTAGAGAATGAATCAATCAGTTCTGTTTTAGCGTGTTGGCCCTATGAGTCCTGTTACAACTATAAGGTCCCACTTCAGGTCAGATAACTCACACAAATGGAGGCTAGTTGGTCTAGCTACCCTAATCTGTAGTTCATGTGTTTTATCAAGTGTCGGAGCCACTTTGCGTGTATTAACTGAATTACCGAAGCATAAGCGTACTACAGTGGTAGATAAAACAATTATAATCCTTATTAAAAAGTTCGCAGTCTACACAGTTAGATTAAACAGTTAAATACCTTATTAAGAGTAGACAGCGACCAAGATAGTTCGCTAACCACCCCTTGGAATATAAATTAATCTGAGTTAGAACGCTACCCTGATATTGCTGAATAAGTAAGTAAACAGAGAGCATTTACTCGCTTTTAAGCGTATATAATCTGGAATATAAATTAGAACGCTACCCTGATCTTGCTGAATTTGTAAGTAAACATAGAGCATTTACTGCTTTTAAGCGTATCTAATTATTTAAAAAGCAATACGCTTTTAAGTGTATCTAATCTGGAATATAAGTTACTCTGAGTTAGAACGCTACCCTGATCTTGCTGAATATGTAAATAAACAGAGAGCATTTACTCACTTTTAAGCATATCTAATTATTCAAAAGCAATACGCTGCAGGTACACGTGGCAAAAACACTATAAGTGTAGTAACCACTAGAGATAGAGCGGCTAGCACATCGTTAACAATAAGATAATGTATCTTGTACTTATACAGAGACAGTCACACATATTGAAGTGAGTTGACAACAGTGAAAATACAGCAATAATATTACTTACACAGGTGGGAACACAGAAGACAGGATTGCACAGCAGCCTGGGGTAACTCTAGGATTAAAGATGGCACCACTTAGGAGCAGGTATATTTATGGGTTAGGTGAGGAAATAGAGGAGGAGGGGGAGGGGTGTAGTGGGTTAGTGCAGGTACAGTCCGGAAGTGAGCTGTATACCGATCCTGCAGGGTCGGCTGAAGAAGGATAAGGTCTGTAGTGATTCAACAGCTGACGTAGGTAGAGCTGAGAGTGGGGGGTGGGGCAAGATGCGAGGAGAGAGCAGATAGATAGGAGTATGAAGGTATAGTCCAAGGAGGGAGGTGGCTGAGTTGAGGAAAGGTGGTTTTGGAAACAAAGAAAGAGCCAGAGAAGGACAAAGTGCATGGAAAACAATCAGTGGAGTGCTGATTGTTAGGGTAAGTTTTAAATGATGACAGTGAAATTGAGCAGTTGAAAAATATCTGGAAGAAGTGGGGTAAAAATGGGTCTATCAGATAGCTAGTTATAGTGTATAAAGGTTGTTTGATAGAAATTTGTACAATGGAGATAGAGTATGCAAGTCCTGGGGGGGGGGGTTGCCACCTAGTGGGAAAATGTTATACTGCAACCAAGGCTAGTCCAGGGCTTGCAGCTCTGAAGTGATAAGGTAGGTTAACACAGGAGAAGTTAAGGAGGCTATAAGAGTGGATACTCTGTTGGTAGGGAGGGGGGGAAGGGTTTGGCTGCTGGCTGTCCTGGCTATGGAGTTTACAATAAGCACCTGGAGTTGAAACAACAATTGTATATTTAGGTAACAGTCAGTATAAGATGTACTTTCTTGTATCCTTTAGGGGAAAGATGCCCAAAGAGGTTTGTCTATGTTCCTTAGCTTGGGGAAGAGGCAGCAATCCTGGACAGGGTAATTAACCCAAGACCTAGTACAGGTCAGGCAGTTGTAGAGTTTCTTGTATTCTTTAGGGGAAAGATGCCCAGAGAGGTTTGTCTATGTTCCTTAGCTTGGGGAAGAGGCAGCAATCCTGGACATGGTAATTAACCCAAGACCTAGTACAGGTCAGGCGGTTGTAAAGTTTCTTGTATCCTTTAGGGGAAAGATGCCCAAAGAGGTTTGTCTATGTTCCTTAGCTTGGGAAAGAGGCAGCAATCCTGGACAGGGTAATTAACCCAAGATCTAGTACAGGTCAGGCAGTTGTAGAGACAGGTGGGAACACAGAAGACAGGATTGCACAGCAGCCTGGGGTAACTCTAGGATTAAAGATCCTATGTCATATTGATGCTCCCTCATCCTGTCTCATAGCCTGTGTGTTATCATCCCAATGTAGAAACAGTAACAAACTGTGCAGTAGGCTAAATAAACTAGATTCACTGTGTTACAGTTAGCTTTGGCTCTGAAAAACATCTTTTTATGCATATCTGGATGTTCAAATGCAGCACTACTGTCAATCAAATGACAGTAGTTACATGCCTGACAAGGAAATATTAAGCTGTGTGTCAGTATTGGAGTTAAACTTTGGATAACATAGCAATTTCTTAAGTGCTCTCTTATTCTTATACATATAGCTCAGGGCTTCTCCGACTATTGATTCCACTCTCTCATTAGATCTAAGTATATCCCGGTGTTTAGCATAGATATCCTTCAACAATCTAATGTTGCTGGCATAAGTAACTGGTACTCTCTGTTTACAGTTGGTCACTTTCTGTTTGCAAAATTGAGTGGATGAAGAGAAATATGGCTTACCTTCCTGAGTTCTACATGTATATGCTCGAGCTGTAACCAAGCTGATTTCTTTCTTATTATAACCCCTCTCAAGGAATCACTGTTCCATATGTTTCAATTCACAAGAGAAGGTGGAGTCACCTGCTGTCAATCTGGATGTTCTTAACATCTGTGCTGTCATAACATTATTAAAAATATGCCCAGGATGCATACTCTGTCTGTGGACAAACGTATTCCTATGGCAACTTTTCCTATAGATTTCAGAAGTAAAAGCGCCATCAAGTCCCCTAGTAATCCTAACATCAAGAAAATCCATACTTACAGTAGAGCTACTGGACGTCAAACTAAGAAAGTCAGTACTACTGTTGAGTTGACCAATGTATTGAGACAGCGCATCACCAGTACCCTCCCACAGGAGGAAAAGATCATCAACAAATCTCCTGTAAAAAACAACCTGGCCAGGCTTGAGCTGAGGTATGATATGCATTTCCTCCCATTTTGCCATAACCAGGTTGGCATAGCTATTGGCACAAGAGGTGCCCATAGCTATGCCATCCCTTTGTTTAAAAATACATTCTTCAAACATAAAAATGTTATTGTCAAGAATAAGTTCCATAAGCATACACAGTAAATTTATCTTATGGATCTCATAAATGCCATCTTGCTTCAGATAGTCTCCCAACATCTCTATCCCTGTGTTGTTGGGTATGCACGTAAAAAGGGATTTCACATCTAATCCTATCATAATGCAACCAGCAACAGGTGGTTTAACTTGTATGAGAGCAAATAAGTCCCTAAGGAACTGTTCAGTATCCTTTAAAATATAACAGTTCTTAGCTAAGATTGGTTTCAAATGTTGTTCAACATAGATGGAAAGGAGTTCAGTGCACCATCCCCTTCCAACTACTATTGGTCTCATAGGGGGTTTACTGGCATGATTATGTATTTTAGGGAGGCCCTGTATAGTAGGTAAAGTTGGTTCTTGTATAATAAAATAATTAAAAAGATCAAGACTAATATGTCCAAGCTGCAGACATTGAAACAATTCATTATACACTCTACTAATAGACTGTTCAACCTGTTGCATTGTAAATATAATATAAGTTAATGGATCATTGAGCATGGTATACATTGCATCCTTGTAAAATGTATAATTCATAACTACAAGACATCCACCTTTGTCAGCTGGTCTAAAGCTCAAGGTAGAATCCTGACACAATTGTTCTAGCGCTAACCTCTCATTAACTGACATGTTAACGATTGTTCAAGAGCTAACCTCTCATTAACTGACATGTTAACGATTGTTCTAGAGCTAACCTCTCATTAACTGACATGTTAACGATTGTTCTAGAGCTAACCTCTCATTAACAGACATGTTAACGATTGTTCTAGAGCTAACCTTCATTAACTGACATGTTAACGATTGTTCTAGAGCTAACCTCTCATTAATTGACATGTTACAAAAAGTATTTGTATTGCTGTTATTTTCATAGAAAGCATAAATGTCCCTAATGCATGCTTTTTCAAAAACTTCAATGGCATCAACTGTAGGCGGTATAAAGCAACTAGTTTTCCTAAAAATATTAGCATTATTATTACTAGTGCCATGTGAATCATTAAAACACATCTTTAAACTGACATTTCTAGTAAACGTCTTAAGTTCTATAATGTTTTCAGTTAGAGTCATTTTTGTAGCTGGTATGAAACTCATACCTTTGTTTAGAAGGCTCATTTCAATAGCTGTTAGTCTACGACTAGATAAAAACCATACTAGCGTTGTTCCCACATCTTCTTCAATGTTAACGGAGTCCCTTCCTCGGCCGATGCCTTCCTCTTGAATCGTGCTCTCCCCAAAGGTCGTTCGTAAAAACTAGATGTACGAATGGGAAGAGGGTTAGACAACAAGCCGTTTAGATTAAACGGCAGAGTTGGAGCATAAATAGTTGCCACTATATGGAAAGAATCCTTCCTTCATACTCCATTATCCGACACACTAGCTGAATTAGTGCTGATGTCCTCCGCAGGCAAAGGGCATATACGTAAGCCTGAGGGTACCTCCCTCACACTATGTTCAGTATGTGGTTTCTCAGCGTTTAAGGTGGAACTAGAAGGAACAACAGAAGCCTCAGTGTTAAATAAAGTTGGTTCCAGTCCTTGAACAGGATCACTGGAAGATGTTTTAGAGCGACTGGTGTTCACATTAATGTTTGTAGTAACAGATCTATCCTCCCTAGGCCTAGTGAAGACTTTTCCATTAGAAAAGTCAGCAATATCACATTGTATCTTTCTCCTTTTATTGTTGAGCATCTGTCTTTCATAGGCAGCAATAGTCTATAATGTGTTCTAGCTTAATATCTGCAACTGAATGTGGATATGTCTCATAGAGGCCCATTTGTGCTTTCTCAATATCAGATAGCAAATTGTCCTCATGTGGTTTAAAAAATTGTATTAGGAGTCTCATATAGTGATAGCTTGTATCCAAGTTGATTTGCTGCCATTGAGTCAAAAGGTGTTGCCATAAGTAGGGATAGTTAAAACCCTTAAGCCACGAGGAACAATGTGCAAATTGAGACATGCCTCAAAATGGAATCTCTGTATTTTTAGTCTAATTAATCTTCTGGCATCATTCTCAAGCTTATGTAAGTCCCTTCTCAGGGCATTTGAATCATACTCACAGTTATTCAGAGTAGGATGTGCATTATCTGCTGGTATAATGTCCAATAAGGGATTCTCGGAGCTCCCAAGTAAAGATGAAAAGTTCTTACGGCCAGTAAAAGTCACGCTATTCAACTCAGACGAGTTGAAAAAATCCCGTGGCTGACAACAACCTTTTGCCATGTCCTTACACCAAATCCAACACAGTATAAGGCAACAAAGAACAAAGACTATGGTGTAGGTAAATCGGTCCCCCAAAAAATAAATCATACAATATCACAGTAAAAGGAGGCAATGGAACACAGCAGTAAAATTCAAGAATTTAATCCTAGAACAAACAGTAGAACAAACAGCAAGTGCTTTTGCAGCAGCAGCTGCTTCATCAGACAAATAAAGATTCAAACTGTAGTACTTTTAAACAGCAAAGCAGCCAATTAGCATGCAAAAACAATTAGGAATTAACAAGAGCCCTTAAAGCCACACCAAAAAATGCATCTCAAAGCTCATTGTATAAATACAAAAACATTTAATTCATAAAAACATATAAAGCATTTCATTCAAAAGCCAAAAATGCAGCTCAGAACTCATTATATAAACATGAAAACATTTCCTACATAAAAGCATATAGAACATTTAATTCGCAAAAACATTATACAAATACTGAACATAATTAATATCTATCTGGCTAAGGGCTTATTCATTAAAACTGGTTTAATAGAAAATTTGTGATGTGGTGGGTATGCTGTCATGTGCCTGGCCAAAGCATTAGTGTTCTTACCCTTTTTGATAGTACCCAAATGCTCACGTATCCTATCCTTAAACTTTCTGATAGTTTTCCCAACATAAAATGCTGGACATTGTTGTCAACAGGCCACGTACACTACCCACCTGGAATCACAATTAAAGTGCCCCAACATTTTAAAACTCTTGGTATTAATCATAACATTCTCAGCAGTCAACAGATAGGGGCACTGTGAACATCTCCCACACTTAAATACACCCCTGGGGTCTAACATGGTTAGTTTCTGTTTTCTCCAATAACTGTTTTATTGCCCTAGCCTATGTTCTTCATGTTTCACTGTTGCAATCATTACATTTTGGGTAATCTGCTGGCAGGTTGCCCTCAGTCGGCCTGAATAACAAAGTCTTGGGTCCTGCGTCAGTTGCTGTCTCCTCTTCCATGACGTTGAGTCATCAGGGGTATAAAACATGCAGCCAATGCCATTTTAATCTGTCTTTCTTGCCGTGCGGTGCCTGAAGCAGAAGCTGTTCGCAAGTGCCGGTCGGACGACTCCTGAAATTTTTGTTTTCAAGTTTCAGAACCGAAGTCTTTAACCTAAAGTTAAGTACCCCGTTGAGAAACTTTTTCTTGCTCTTTACCTATGTCAGTAAAAGTTAATAATTGTATTACTTGTGGGAAGCAAATACCTCATAAGGATTTTCATTTGTACTGTATTCCTTGCCTAGACCCTGACCACAACGTGCCTTGCTGTCAGTTTTGTGCTAAATTTAACCAACACACTATTAAACGTTGTTATATTTTTGCTTCTAAATACTTTGGCTCAAGATTTAACTATCCTGAAATGTCATCAGTTAGCAATCCAATTACCAGAATTCTCAAAAAACGCAAAGAAAAAGGCAGAGACAGACTGTCGAGGTCCAAAAACGATGACAAAGCTTTTCCTAAGCCAGTCTCCAGTTCGCCGGTACTCAGTGAGGCACTTTCGCAGCCCCTGATGCCCGCTACTTTTGATTCGCAGGCCTCTACCGAGACCCATTCGGAGTCCGGTATGCCGCGAGATTCTTCAAGTATTGAACTAGTGGATGTCTCTCCCTTGGATGGGTCCAGAGCTGCTGAGCAGGCACTGGCTTCTGAGGGTGTTTTTAGGCCTAAAGATTTGTATATTAAACCGATGCCATCATCAAAAACAAGGCCAAAACCAACTTCTATGGCTAAAAACTGATGCATGAGCCACGTGTTCAGGCCCCTATGCCTACAAAACAAATGATCAAAATGGCTGTGGATTTAATTACCTTGATCAGGGGTTCCCAACCCCCTCCTGCTAAGAGGCCTAGGCAAGGCACTGATTATGAATCTTCAGATCAGGTTTCCATTTCTTCTGATTCCTCTTCTGATCAGAAATTTTCTATTTGCCCTTATGAGGACTCTGATGCAGAAGAATCCATCCCTTCTGCTTCTCCTCCTGAGGATTTTTCTTTTGGAGAAAGTTTGCATACCTTAAGGGAACATTTTCCTTGGGAGAGTCAGGATTTTTCAGAATCCAAAAAGAGGCTTAGGGATTTTCTTCTTCTTCCTCAGCATAGGCCTTTGGCTATACCTCCTGTTTTAGGCATTGTTGATGATTTTTTCTCAGAAACCAGCATGGCTCCTGATTCCCTGCCTCCAGCTCCTAGTAAGCCAGACAGATATTACAGGGTTCCTGACTCCCACAAGTTTCTTTTCAAAAATCCTACTGCTGACCCTGAAACAAGTTCTCTGGGTCCCAAGGGTGTTAAGGCTTCTACTGCTAAAAATCCTACCCCTTCTGATAGAGACTCTAGGGTGCTGGATGGATGGGGTAAGAAGGTTTATACATCTGCAACCCTGGCAATCAGGGCTTTAAACTGTCAATTTCATATGCTTAAATATCAACAGCATGTCATGGGCTTACTTAAACAGAAAATTATGTTGATTTCTGATTGTGTATAAAATAAAGAGTTACAGGATTTATTGCATTCAGCTGAACAAGTTGGAAGGCATACTTTGCAATGTGGTTTTGATTCCTTGGAGGCCTCCTGCAGGGCCGCCGTAACTGTATCTGTGATAAGAAGGCATGCTTGGCTCAAGGAGCAAAATCTGCCTGATCATGTTAAAGCTAAATTGTTGGATGCTCCTTTACAACAGGACAGTATGTTTGGTAATGAGGCAGAAGAAGTTTTGAAAAAGATGGAAGACAAAGCTAAATCTATGCAAACTGTAAAAGATTTCTTGCAAGTGCAGCCACCCAGGTCCAGTAGGCACTGGCCTACTAAGAATTGGTCCTTTCCAGTACCCAACAGAGACATTCCGGTCAAACCCAGACACTCCAAAGGCTCCAGGTTTCAGTCACAAGGAACTTACAGAACAAAATAATGGGGTGCCTCCACCTCCAAATCTGGAAGCAGCAAAGAACCCCCCTACGGTAAACAGTGTCAATGACTTTCCTCTGCCATTTCCAAGCACTTATCTTTTGGCAGCCCCTTTGGGGGGAGAAACTAGCACTTAATGCTCAAAACTGGCATCTAATTACCCAGGACAAGTGGGTCTTAAATATAGTATCCCAGGGACACAGATTTCATTTCCACATGTTGCCAATTTCAAACGGATGGCCAGATCTGCCTCCAAATCAGTGGGCAGAGGCTCAGAAACAAGTCATGTCCCTCATGGATATGGGGGCTATTCAACCAGTGCCAGAAAAGGAAAAAGGACAAGGTTTTTATTAAAGACTTTTCCTGGTACCCAGAAAAGACAAATCATGGCATCCAATTCTGACATCCATTCTAAATACCTTCCTGGACATTCCAAAATTCAAGATGCTGACTCTACAACAGTTACTGCCTATGCTAGGCAAGGATGCCTGGTTGGTAACGCTAGACTTAAAAGAGGCTTACCTGCATATCCCAATCAGGGACTCTTGCAGAAGATACCTCTGCTTCAAAGCAGGCTATTTGCATTACCAGTTCTCTGCACTGCCCTTTGACTTGTCTACTGTGCCCAGGGTCTTCACAAAGTGCCTGGCACCAGTGATTGCATTTTGCAGACAAAGAAACATTCAAATTTATCCTTATCTGGACGATTGTCTAATTTAGGCAGAAAACAAGGACACTCTTCTACAACATCTGGCATTTGTAAAAAGGCTTCTAACATGCCTAGGGTACACCATAAATGAAAAGAAATCACAACTGGTACCCTCTCAAATAATTACATTCCTGGTTGCAAGCTTGAATACAACTGCCCAGATGGCTTGCTTACCTCATGCCAGACAAACAAATTTAATTGATAACATACTTCAAACAAGTGACCACAAAAAAACAGCTATCTGCAAGACAAATTCTGCAGACTTTGGGGTACATGGCTTCCTGCATTCTACTAATTCCATATACAAGACTGCATATGAGGAAACTTCAATGGTACCTAAAAAGCTTATGGAGTCAACACTGTCACAGCCTGGAAACAATGATTCCTCTCATTCATTGCCTGCAACAGGAGCTCCTCTGGTGGGCAGAGGCCTGTCACCAAAACAAGGGACTGTCATTCATTCTACCCCCTGCCACCCAAACCCTGACTACAAACGCATGAGACTAGGCTTGGGGGTGCATCTGGCAGGGAGATGCATTCAGGGTGAATGGACCCCAAATCAAATGCACCTACATATCACCCAGAAAGAAATGCTAGTGGTACAGAATGCTCTGACAGCCTTCAAGGACTTCCTTCATCCATGACAACTACTGATAAAGAAGGACAACACCACAGTTATGTGGTACATAAACAAGCAGGGAGGTACCCACTCCTACCCTCTTTGCAGACTAGCCATGGCCTTGTGGAACACAGCCTTGACTTACCAAATACATCTACAAGCTCAATTCCTGCCAGGAAAGCAAAATACTCTGGCAGACGAACTAAGCAGAAATCTTATGGATCCACACAAATGGAAACTGGATCCACAAATCTTCAGCATGTTGACACGAAAATGGGAGAGCCCAGACATAGATCTTTTTGCCTCTCCCCAAAACTATCAGTTAGACAAATTCTGCACAAGAATTCATCACAAAAAAGCTTGGAAAGTGGATGCTCTATCCTTCAGCTGGAAAAACCTAGCAGTCTATGCCTTTCCCCCTCTGACTTTGCTCTCCAAGGTTTTACTAAAAGTCAGACAGGAAAAACCAAAAATGATTCTTATTGCTCCAGACTGGCCTCGCCAACACTGGTACCCGCTTCTACGGAATATGTTACACCTTCTTCCGTGGTACCTGCCTCAGACACCTCATCTATTGTCTTGGCAGAACTATCAAATTCTGCACACTCAGCTCCAAACTCTGAATCTTGCAGCATGACTAATCAACCAATTTCACCAGTCACATCTCTCAGTAAACTTGTGATGGATGTCATTTTGGAGGCTAGAAGGCCTAGTACTAGAAAATCTTATGCTGATAAATGGAAAAGATTCTGTGCCTGGAACCAAGTACAAGGAATAAACACAGCAATGCCCAATATTCCTCAGATTCTACAATATTTAACTGAGATGCTTCACAAGGGCCTATCTTTTTCTTCTATAAAAATCCATGCCTCTGCCATCTTGGCTCATTACAACACAGAGCCTCCTCTCTTTTTTCATCCCCTGCTAAAGCAGTACCTCAGACAGGCCAAAAATTTGAGAACTCCCAGGAGAGCACCACCTCCTGCATGGGACCTCAATTTTGTGCTGGAAAAACTCACCCTACCTCCTTTTGAACTGGCTGCTACTGCAGACATAAAATTTCTTTCTTTGAAGACAGCCTTTCTTTTACCAGTCACTTCAGCTAGAAGGATTTCAGAACTACAAGCTCTCATGGCAGTGGAGCCTTTCATTATCTTTTATCTGGACAGGGTGGCCCTCAGGACCAATCCATCCTTTATATCTAAGGTGGTATACTGTGTGGCTCTTAATCAGACCATTCATCTGCCAACTTTTTTCCCAAATCCGCAGAACAAGGGGGAGCAGATTCTGCATTCATTGGATGTACACAGACAACTAAGATTCTACTTAAACAGGACAAAATCTCTAAGAAAGTCTGAGCAACTACTGGTGGCATTTGCTGCAGGGGCAGGGGGGAAGGCTATTTCAAAGCAGGCTATTTCAAAATGGATAAGCCATTGTATTTGTTTCTGCTACATGCACCATGGTAAACCTGACCCCAAGGGGATCAGATCCCATTCCACCAGGGCTGCATCTACTTCTGCAGCTTTTCTCAAAGGGGTTCCTACCAGAGACATTCTAGAAGCTGCTACTTGGAGCTCAGTTCAACGTTCACCAAACATTACCATTTATGTCTCTTTTCTAAATCCAGGACAGGCTTTGCCACTGCTGTCCTGCAGGTCCTTATAGCTGCTCTTAATGCTGTATAATTCCATCCTCCCATCCATAGCTTTGGGAGTCTACCCAAAATGTAATGACTGCAACAGTGAAACACGAAGCACGTAGTACAGTTGTGTACACTTACTATAAATGTAGATGTGCATTCACTGTTGCAGTCCGGGTTACCCACCTGCCAGCCCCCTTTTTCTCTCTTATTATACCTCTTCTTTCCTTTACTATGCTCAAAAGCCTTTTTGGTGTATTTGCTTTTAGTTGGAGGTAAATTGTTTGTGTTCTAAATTACACACACACACACACACATATATATATATATATATATATATATATATATATATATATATATATATATATATATATAATTTGTGCTCCCCATTTGGGGGCACCTTACATCTGGGGCAAGAAAAACTGATTAAAATGGTGTCGGCTGCATGTTTTATACCCCTGATGACCTGATGTCATGGAAGAGGAGACAGCAACCAACGCAAGACCCAAGACTTAGGTTCATAGGTTCATAGGTTCATACTAGGCTATCTGCCCGAGGGCATTTATAAGCCTAGCCCATAGTTTTGTGGCTTACGCCACCCCTTTAGTTTGGAGAAACTATGCCCATTATTTTGCTGTGCCTCTGTCGAGCAGTGACACTGAGGTAAACCCTGGGGTGTATCTGCGATCCCTCATCCATTGGTCAAGATTCCTCTTGAACAAGGCCAGTGAGGTGCTCTGCCTCACATAAACCAGGATTTTGTTCCACAGCATAGGGAGTCTTTGGGTGATGAATCTATCCCTCCAGCACGTCCTATTAATAACCGTGTCGAGGTTTAATTCTCCCGCCCTTGTGGCTCTGAGGGATCTAGATTTTTTGAGATGAAGCATGTTCATCAAATCTGGGTTTGACATGGCCTTGTATGTCAGGCATAGGTCACCTCTGAGCAAGCGGTAAGCAACTGAATATAACTGGAGTTCTTTCAGTCGGGCAGCATAAGACAGATTTTTGAGACCCTTTATCCTTTTGGTGAGGAACTTTTGTGGCCTCTCCAGCTGCTGCAAGTGTCGGGTCAGATACATTCGAATGGGGCATTGTACTCGATCATTGGTCTGATGAGTGATGAGTATAGGGAGACTATGACTTCCCTTGATCTAGATGTGAATCCCTTCATGATAAGGTGGGCAATGTAGAAGGTCTTCCTAACTACTTTAGCAATATGGGTGTCGAATGAAAGGCTACTGTCCACCTGGGTTCCCAGGTCCCTGATAACTTCTTCTGTGATCAGGGGATTTCCTCCTATATGGTAGCTAGGGGTAACCTTATTTTTCCCGAAGGGTATGACTATGCATTTCTTGGCATTTAACTTTAGGCCATGGCTCTGGCACCAATTATCCGTTTCTGTGAGACCCTTCTGAAGGATATCTGTGTCGGATGTGTTTTCAACTACGGCGCCCAGTTTGCAGTCATCTGCAAACTTAGTCAGCCATAACCCTCCTGTGTTTGCTTGTACTTCAGAAAAGTAGATGCCAAACAAGAGTGGGCCCAGGACTGAGCCCTGTGGGACACCACTTGTGACAGGCTTTGAGTCTGACATGGCGCCAGCAACTCTGACCCTGTGGGTTCTGTCACTCAGCCAGTTTGCAACCCATCTTGTAATGTATGGGTTTACATTTAAGTTGATGAGTTTATCAATGATGCCCGAGTGGGGTATTGTATCGAAAGCCTTCGCCAGGTCTAGGTAGGCTGTATGGACTGCCTTTCCTTCGTCAATGGCCTTGGTGACTGTTTCGAAAAAGTCAACCAAGTTTAAGAGGCATGATCTGCCTTTGACAAAGCCAAACTGGGTTGGATCCAAAGTCTGCAAATTCCCTATGTCTTTATTTATGAGATCCATTATGATCCTCTCCATGGCTTTGCAGATAAGGCTTGTCAAGCTAATGGGACGGTAATTTCCAGGGTCGGTGGAGGCACCGCCTTTGTGGAGTGGGACCACAGTCGCTGCGCCACTCCTGGGTGCGTATCCGGAGGTGAGACTAAGATTAAACAGCTGTCCTAACTGTGGGTTTAATTCCTCATTGAGTTCATGGAGCACACAGCCGGGGACACCATCAGGTCCCATGGATGCTGTGTTCTTTGCCTTGGAGAGAGCAGTTCTCACCTGGGCGTAAGAGATGTTTGGGGGGCTACAATCATTTGGTATAGATATCTCTCCTTTAGGGGGTGAGAAGTTTGCACTGAACCTGTCAGCCAGTATGTTGGCAATGTCTGTAGGATCAGTAATTTTCACATCATTTTGAACTAATTCTGAGCATATCTGGGAGTTTCCTCCTAGGTTTCTGACATAGCTGAAGAATGCCTTTTGGTTGTCTTTAGAGTCCTTAGCTATTTTTTTCTCAAAATTAGCTTTGGATGATTTTATGAGAGCTCTTAGCTTTTTACTTATAGTGATCAGTGGTGTCTTACCTTTTAAGGATTTTGCTCTATCTTGTAGTAGCTTTCTCCTTTTGTTGTAGAGTTTGTTTATGGCTGGGGTCCACCACACTGGACGCTTGCCTTTGGTACAAAGAGTCTTTGTTTTGCTTGGGATTGCCTGATCCATGCAGCCCTGCAGGTGCTGGTAGAAGGCATTTGTAAGTGATTCAGCGGTTTGAGTAATGTTTACCGCCGGCTCAGGGGCCTTAAAGGAGACCACACTAGTCTTTAGAAGTGTGAAGTCGGCTTTCGAAATTCTTTACTGTGGTCTTTTTATTTCGGTGGGGCGGATGAGGACCTCCAGCGAGATTAGTTTGTGATCTGATCTCACCAGTGAGGGGTATACTTCTGGCATTGAACATTGTGCTCCCATGTTCATGATGATGAGATCAAGTATGTTTTCTCCTCTTGTGGGGATGGTGACTAATTGTTCCATGGCATTTGAGTTTATGAATTCCAGGAACTTTTGGGCTAGAGTGTTTGGGCTTGAGTAGTGTTCCCAGTCTATATTAGGGTAGTTGAAGTCACCTAGTATGATGGTGTTCGGAGATACATTTATCCCCTCCAGTGTTTTCAGGAAGGCCATATGAGGTTTCTGAGTTTGCGAGGGTGGCCTGTAACATGCTACAAATTGCAGAGCAGTCTTGCCTATGGTTAATTGCACCTGGATGGTTTCCGATGCATTGTGCGTTGCCACCAATCTAGAGGTATGGGTGTTCTTGATGAATATGGATACCCCTCCTCCTTTCTTGGTATTGTCCTGGTTTTGGGGCCGGAATGCATGATATGAGATAAAACCTGATAGTGCTGGGGTGCTCTCAGGAGCCTTGAACCAGGTTTCTGTCACAGCACAGACATCGATGTTCTCCATACTGAGAAGGGCCTCGAGTGCATGCATCTTGAGGTTGAGACTTCTGGCATTGAGCAGCATTACCCTTAGTTTTTTTTCTTTGTTGTGTTCTAGGGTGGTAGGTTTAGAATTTGAGCCTTGCCTAAAAAGGCACTATGGGGTGGCAAGAGCCTTTGCCAAAATCCGGAATCCCAGGGTGACAAGTGCAAGCCGTCCCTTGAAGCAGCGTGGCTTGTCCAGCATGTCATCCCAGGCAGACAGACATTGGATCCCCTTTGAATGACACCAGAGTTTAAGCCAATTGTTAAAGCTGATCATCTTATCTCTGTATTGTGGCATCATTCTTGGTAAAGGTAGGATACTGCTCAAGGTCAGGGTCATACCTGCTTGGGCTACATAATCAGAGAGCTCCTCTATGTCTCTTTTCATGTAGTCCAAGGAGGTACGTCTCAGGTCATTAACACCATCGTGGACAATGATTGAGTCGTACTTGTACCTGCTGTTGAGAGACCTGAGTGCATGCGTTATGTGGCGGATTCTAGCACCCGACAGGCAGCTTACTGTGACCTTCTCCTTACTCAGTCTGGTGAGCGGGACATCAGTGTGTCTGACTATGGAGTCACCAATGACTAGTGTGTCTGGCATTGTGTTTGGCCTTAAGGGCTGTGACTGATTGACACTCTGACTGTGTGGTCTATGTGTTGCAGGTGTTGTGTTCTGGGGTGGTAGTTGTTTGGGTGTCTGCTTTGGTGGTCTCTGCTGTTTTGGTAGATTTTTGATCAGAGCCTCCGAGTATGTCTTTGTGTGTTTATGTGTATGATTTGAGGTTGTGATGGTATTATGTGAGACTGGGTCTATAGTGTGTGTGGTTACCTTCTCCTCCTGTCTGGTCTTGCCATTCCTATGTTGAGAGAGCTCAGCCTCCAGTTTGGCTGTATAGTTGCATCTCTCGCATGTATTTGTGTTTTGTGGGAGGAGGAGTGGGTTGTCTGTGTACATGAGGCAATTGTAACATTGCCTCAATATTCCCAGGTTCACCAGCTGAGCAGGAGAGGACATTAGCAACTGATCCCTCGACATGCTAAAGGGAATAGACAGAAAAACTTAAAAAAAGGTTTTGGGGGATGTGGGTGACCGAAAAACGGGGTTTGCTTTTTTGGGGTACTTTCTATAACAAGAGTGCTGTATCAAGGTGATAAGTACTGTAGGAGCAAGTGCTTGGCTATACAGATAGAGAATAGTCTACTTGGGAGTCAAGTAGAGATAATTTATAGTTGTAGGATACACTAAATAGAACAGTAGTATACTTTGAGGAAGGTAGTTTTAAGGGAAATTTGAAGAGTGGACTTTAGGTAGCCCTAATAGTTTAAATCTGATTAACCGGCGCTGCCCTAGTGTGCTACGGTAGCAGCTCCGTGCTAATGCGTGCTTTATAGCAGGGGGCTGGAAAAAACAGGAAATGACCCAAAATGGCCAACGAATTACTAGTTGCTGCTTCTAACCACTCCTCTGAGGACAAACAAGCAGCTCAGTACTCCCCACTCCCACTGGTGAGTAAAGAAACTACCTCTGGCCACACAAGAAAATGGAGGAACACAGAAACCAAATACAAAGCCCAGGGATCAGCAAAATCTGATCACTGGAACAACTAGCTAGGAAAGTTTAGGAAAGGAGAAGTATTTTTTGTTTTTTTTTTGCAAACAGACAGAAAAAATGCAGTAAATGCTTTGTTTTCGACTAAATTGCTATCAAAGGCTGGTACACTTGAGTGTATTAGCCTGTTTGTTACTTTAAGCAATACTTTAGCCCACAAGTGCAATCAACAATTTAAGCTCACAAAAACAGGAAAATAAGGTAATAAAACAGTAATATAGGCACAAACAGTAGTCGAAAAGCTCAAAAGATCGAAAAATGCAAACTAAAAAGTTTAAAAATACTTATGATCAAGAAAGTTGCTTTTTCTGCTCTCTGCTGGCTTAGGAACTCTGCAGGAGACCACGAGGAGCTATGCCAAGTTCTCTAATGCCAGAAAAGCCCGCCAAAGCGTGCTTTATAGCAGGGGGCTGGAAAAAACAGGAAATGACCCAAAATGGCCAACGAATTACTAGTTGCTGCTTCTAACCACTCCTCTGAGGACAAACAAGCAGCTCAGTACTCCCCACTCCCACTGGTGAGTAAAGAAACTACCTCTGGCCACACAAGAAAATGGAGGAACACAGAAACCAAATACAAAGCCCAGGGATCAGCAAAATCTGATCACTGGAACAACTAGCTAGGAAAGTTTAGGAAAGGAGAAGTATTTTTTGGGTTTTTTTTGTTTTTTTTTTGCAAACAGACAGAAAAAAATGCAGTAAATGCTGTGTTTTCGACTAAATTGCTATCAAAGGCTGGTACACTTGAGTGTATTAGCCTGTTTGTTACTTTAAGCAATACTTTAGCCCACAAGTGCAATCAACAATTTAAGCTCACAAAAACAGGAAAATAAGGTAATAAAACAGTAATATAGGCACAAACAGTAGTCGAAAAGCTCAAAAGATCGAAAAATGCAAACTAAAAAGTTTAAAAAATACTTATGATCAAGAAAGTTGCTTTTTCTGCTCTCTGCTGGCTTAGGAACTCTGCAGGGGACCACGAGGAGCTATGCCAAGTTCTCTAATGCCAGAAAAGCCCGCCAAAGCGTGCTTTATAGCAGGGGGCTGTAAAAAACAGGAAATGACCCAAAATGGCCAACTAATTACTAGTTGCTGCTTCTAACCACTCCTCTGAGGACAAACAAGCAGCTCAGTACTCCCCACTCCCACTGGTGAGTAAAGAAACTACCTCTGGCCACACAAGAAAATGGATGAGCACAGAAACCAAATACAAAGCCCAGGGATCAGCAAAATCTGATCACTGGAACAACTAGCTAGGAAAGTTTAGGAAAGGAGAAGTATTTTTTTTTTTTTGTTTTTTTCAAACAGACAGAAAAAAATGCAGTAAATGCTTTGTTTTCGACTAAATTGCTATCAAAGGCTGGTACACTTGAGTGTATTAGCCTGTTTGTTACTTTAAGCAATACTTTAGCCCACAAGTGCAATCAACAATTTAAGCTCACAAAAACAGGAAAATAAGGTAATAAAACAGTAATATAGGCACAAACAGTAGTCGAAAAGCTCAAAAGATCGAAAAATGCAAACTAAAAAGTTTAAAAAATACTTATGATCAAGAAAGTTGCTTTTTCTGCTCTCTGCTGGCTTAGGAACTCTGCAGGAGACCACGAGGAGCTATGCCAAGTTCTCTAATGCCAGAAAAGCCCGCCAAAGCGTGCTTTATAGCAGGGGGCTGGAAAAACAGGAAATGACCCAAAATGGCCAACGAATTACTAGTTGCTGCTTCTAACCACTCCTCTGAGGACAAACAAGCAGCTCAGTACTCCCCACTCCCACTGGTGAGTAAAGAAACTACCTCTGGCCACACAAGAAAATGGAGGAACACAGAAACCAAATACAAAGCCCAGGGATCAGCAAAATCTGATTACTGGAACAACTAGCTAGGAAAGTTTAGGAAAGGAGAAGTATTTTTTTGTTTTTTTTTTTTTTTTGCAAACAGACAGAAAAAATGCAGTAAATGCTGTGTTTTCGACTAAATTGCTATCAAAGGCTGGTACACTTGAGTGTATTAGCCTGTTTGTTACTTTAAGCAATACTTTAGCCCACAAGTGCAATCAACAATTTAAGCTCACAAAAACAGGAAAATAAGGTAATAAAACAGTAATATAGGCACAAACAGTAGTCGAAAAGCTCAAAAGATCGAAAAATGCAAACTAAAAAGTTTAAAAATACTTATGATCAAGAAAGTTGCTTTTTCTGCTCTCTGCTGGCTTAGGAACTCTGCAGGGGACCACGAGGAGCTATGCCAAGTTCTCTAATGCCAGAAAAGCCCGCCAAAGCGTGCTTTATAGCAGGGGGCTGGAAAAACAGGAAATGACCCAAAATGGCCAATGAATTACTAGTTGCTGCTTCTAACCACTCCTCTGAGGACAAACAAGCAGCTCAGTACTCCCCACTCCCACTGGTGAGTAAAGAAACTACCTCTGGCCACACAAGAAAATGGAGGAACACAGAAACCAAATACAAAGCCCAGGGATCAGCAAAATCTGATCACTGGAACAACTAGCTAGGAAAGTTTAGGAAAGGAGAAGTATTTTTTGTTTTTTTTTTTGTTTTTTTTGCAAACAGACAGAAAAAATGCAGTAAATGCTTTGTTTTCGACTAAATTGCTATCAAAGGCTGGTACACTTGAGTGTATTAGCCTGTTTGTTACTTTAAGCAATACTTTAGCCCACAAGTGCAATCAACAATTTAAGCTCACAAAAACAGGAAAATAAGGTAATAAAACAGTAATATAGGCACAAGCAGTAGTCGAAAAGCTCAAAAGATCGAAAAATGCAAACTAAAAGTTTAAAAATACTTATGATCAAGAAAGCTGTCTTTTCTGCTCTCTGCTGGCTTAGGAACTCTGCAGGAGACCACGAGGAGCTATGCCAAGTTCTCTAATGCCAGAAAAGCCCGCCAAAGCGTGCTTTATAGCAGGGGGCTGGAAAAAACAGGAAATGACCCAAAATGGCCAACGAATTACTAGTTGCTGCTTCTAACCACTCCTCTGAGGACAAACAAGCAGCTCAGTACTCCCCACTCCCACTGGTGAGTAAAGAAACTACCTCTGGCCACACAAGAAAATGGAGGAACACAGAAACCAAATACAAAGCCCAGGGATCAGCAAAATCTGATTACTGGAACAACTAGCTAGGAAAGTTTAGGAAAGGAGAAGTATTTTTTGTTTTTTTGTTTTTTTGCAAACAGACAGAAAAAAATGCAGTAAATGCTTTGTTTTCGACTAAATTGCTATCAAAGGCTGGTACACTTGAGTGTATTAGCCTGTTTGTTACTTTAAGCAATACTTTAGCCCACAAGTGCAATCAACAATTTAAGCTCACAAAAACAGGAAAATAAGGTAATAAAACAGTAATATAGGCACAAACAGTAGTCGAAAAGCTCAAAAGATCGAAAAATGCAAACTAAAACCTTTGTTATTCAGGCCGACTGAGGGCAACCTGCCAGCAGATTACACAAAATGTAATGACTGCAACAGTGAATATACATGAACATCTACATTTATGGTAAGTGTACACAACTGTACTTTCTATACAGTCCAACTGGTTTTTGTCCTGCTTTTCAATAACTTCTTTATTAACCATAAAGATTACACAATTTTTTCTCTAAGATGCTCATAATACCATATCTGTCCAAAGTGAAGGTAGTTACAAATAACTTACCTTCCTTAAAATTCCTAGGGGTAAAACACCCTACAGGAATCAAATCGGAACTACCAACTGAGTCGTCAATTTTTCCTCCTAATAGGGGTCGAAATATCCCTTCCCATCTTTTTAACAAAACCTTATCTCTTATTTCTAATAGAAATTCCATAGGATAATCCCTATTTTTAAATATTTTTATAACTTTTTCACATTCATTAAGAAATACCTCATCTACTGAAATCATTCTTGCTAGACTTGCCAGTTGACCTTTCACTACTGCCTTTTTATGACTTTTAGGGTGCCAACTGTTGTAATGAAGGTAAGTGTTAGAAAATGTTGGCTTCCTATGAATATTAGATAGGAATCTCCCATGATCCCTGTCCTTCCTCAATTCTACATCTAAAAATACCATAACATCCCTATCAAACTTACAGGAAAACCTTAAAAAACAGTTGTACTTTGTATATATTTCAGAAACTCGTCCAACTGCTCTTCAAAATCTCCCCACAGGATAAAAATATCATCCAAAAATTGTGTATAATAAATCCAGGAGCTGGCAAATCCACTATTAAACACAAATTCTAACTCCCACCAGGCCATAACCAAACTGGCCGAAGCAGGGGTGCAAACTGCACCCATAGCAATCTCCGTCCTTTGCCTAAAAAGTTGTCTCTCAAAAATTAAAAAATTATTTGATAACACAATTTCCATTAAGTTAGTAACAACATTAACACTGTCATAGCTTAAATCACCTATTCTAAACAACATTTTCTCAGACCGATATAATCCCTCAGTGTGGGGTACGGCGGAATATAAATTAACATCTAATATCTAACATGGAAGTAAATACTGTGGGAAGAAATAGCCAGGGAATTGTTATGGCGAGGTTTGTATAGGCCCTAGGGCCTATAGCCTAGTACCAACCTATGAACCTAAGGTGACCATCAATACATTTTCAACAAACTCTAATTCATTGACTTTAGCCATGAAATCCCAAGAGACCCTACACACTTGACGGACCTTCTGTACTGACCTTTTGACTACAGTGTCCACAAATTTTGCTATATAATGTGTTTTGGATCTGTTGGAATTCACTATTGGCCTAAAAGGGGGGCTCTGGTATGGACTTGTGAATTTTGGGGATTCCAAAAACCCCTGCTATCACTGGTTCAGTATTTTCCATAAATTCATATTCTTGCTGTGTAATTGAATCTTCCATCAGCAGGTCAAATAATCTCATGTCAGTTTTTGCATAAACTATACTGAGTTCATTCAGTGAAGTTTCCGTATACTCATCCCCTAATAACAGAGTATTCATTTTGTTGCTATACTCGTGACTGTCTATCACAACCAACCCACCCCCCTTATTTGGCTTCATGACTCTAATATTGCAGTCCTCATTAATATCCTTTAAGCATTTACTTTCATTGTGGTTTAAATTATAATACTTTTGTTTTATTGGTTTAGACAATAAACTCCAATATCAAATTCACATAATTTTTCAAACATACTTACAACATTATTAAGTGTAGGATTAAATATACTGGGCCTTTGTAACATTTCTCCACATCCAACATTCACTTCATTACAGCCATTAAACCATATACTCATATTTAACTTACAAATGTACATTTTTAAGTCTATTAGGCTCTGGGCTAGATGTGCCCTTTTAGCTGGAATAAAATTGAGCCCCTTTGCTAGTACATCAGCATGAAAATTGTTCAAATCTTTGATAGTAAAATTGTAAAGAAAAAAGTCACCTGCAATGTTACTAATTATTTTTGGAATATTGCTCGTAGTTTCCGTGTCCCTCATTAATGGTGTTTCTTCTTGTTGAACACCCTTTTGGGCCATACCCCTTGCTGAAGGTATCTGCCCTCACTGGTAAACCCCCAGTCTTGCTGCCTTTGCTTTTGCGAGATCCATTCAGCTCTTCCAATCCCGCCTACTTCTGGAAGCAGCTTCTCCATTATTTGAAACCTTCCTTCCTTCTTCGTCCTCGTTCCTTCGGATTGGATAATTCCTCCCTTCTCTTCCCATTGGAGGATTGGGATAAGCTTGTCTTTTGCTGTAGTCATCTAAATCTCTTTGGAACTTGTCCATCTTCCATTGGAGAATACCTCCACAAATAGAGTCTATATTGGTGAAAATGCTATTATAATTAGTAACCTAGTATGCTAATTAGTATTAGTAGCCTAGTATGCTAATTAGGCCTCAGGTCATTATTGTTTCTAAATCATTTAATTTTCACAGCAAGCACACCTACTAAATACAGTGCTCAATTATATCTTTCAACTTCTTACACCATGAAATCTGGACAAAGCCACAAATACTTGGGGGACAAAGGCCCAAAAATAGGGGCACTTTTTAAATATTGCTCTTACAAACTTAGAAAGTCGATAGAATAACAGGTTTTACATTAGCATGAATTATCTGAAGGAAATTTAGTCTGGCAGTCAAATGTCTGTCATTATTTTCTGACTTTAGTCCTCAGGGATTTACCAAAAAACTACAATTTTATGAGAAATGGACTAAAAATATGAGTCAAAAATCTGGACATTCTGCACAAATTGGGACAGTTGAGAGCTATATGCACAATTTTACACAATGTTGTGCACACTTCTGGGTTGCTGCAGGCAGGGCTTCATACACTAGTTCCTGGCAATGCCTTTGAGGGTATCTGTAATTCAACATATAACTGCCTGTAGATGGAGTCACTGTAGTCCCAGATTTCTTAATAGTACACACAGGGATAAAAGACTGCAATGTTTTGCACCTTAAAGTGTAGTTGTGAACCATAATAATACCACACTTATAGCTTCTCATCCCATGTGTTGTGCAAATGAGGTACCCATCAATGCCCATTGCTGTGGGGCAAATGAGAACTTATTTGGGTGCAAATCTTATACTATATTTCATTGAGATTCCTCAAAGTGAGACATCATTATTGGAAAAGGAGAGTATAGTGCATTTTTTACAGCACAGGTGTGGTATGAAAAGGAGTCCAAAATATTCCTCTACTTCCTCTATAAAGATTACAGCCCAGGAGGGCTATAAAGAGCTTCAGTATAAGAATTTAGCCTTTAATAATTTAGCCCAGGCTTTCACCTATACCACTGTCATCCTGTGCAGGGAAACAATGCTATCACCATTACAATGACATCAGATGCTACACTTGTGACCATCTAGGTCAATGGGAGGATGGAGTTAAACAGCAGGCACTGCCTACATACTGTAAATATAACATATGTTAGCTACACATATAGTCTGCCACTACAGTGCTAGGGTAAGTGTGCTTGCCTCAGAATGTAGAGGTTTTCATATTAACAGTAGTACAGATTCTGTTTAAAACAGTATACATTTCATAAAACATTGCCACTTCTGAGATATGCGCTATAAATGAAAGGTACAAGTATAACTGTTGAATATTATTAATGTGTTCCTGCATGCATCCTGGCATGTACTTGAACATGAAGGTCAGGAGGTTAAGGCAGCACTACCACATTGGGAGGGTGCCTGTAGGTTCAATCTCCCAATTTGTTTTCTCATAATGTTTCAGTTCAGGTTTCTGTTTCATGATACAGTATTAGATATGGGAAATATATATGAGCAGTATTTTTGGATGGGTGGACATCTGTATCATGGTCAGTCTTGGTCAATATACTTATACTTGTGTACTTTGATTATTACCAGTGAATGAAAGGTATGTCTGAGTAGTAGTTGTGCATTTCTCTCAGACATCTCATTACTGTGTCTTGTACTACAGACCCATTTACTTTGTCCATGCAGCTCATCGTGGTAACATTTTGCCTTTAGGAATATAGGTGATAATGGCTATTGGTTCAGGTCCCCCTTCATTTGTGTATGCTATCTGCCTTGTTAAGTTCAGAAGGGTTTGTTGGTCCTTTAGCTCTGTTATGTTTAACTTTATCATATTCAAAATATGTATCAGCTTCATTTTTTTCAATGTATTTGTACTTCACTCCCCCTAATATCTGCTCAGAACCAGTGGTCAAGGACACCACATACACAAATGCCACATATATAGCCAACTTGCTGGCTGACAGATTCAGTGAAAACTTCAGCCCATTGTCCCCCCATCAGTAAATCAGGATATCTCCAGTACCTGCCCCCCTCTCCTTATCTCTAGGGAACAGGTCATCACCATACCTCTCAACTGTCCCCAGTTTTGAATCAAATTTAGCTCTGTACTTCTTAATTCTTCCTAAAACTGGTAACTTTTGGAGAAAACGGGGTGAATCACACTTAATGACAATAACTCTAGACATTCTTTTACTTCAGAAAATGTGTATTAATTCACATTCTCTTATTCTGTCACTCTCACAAGTTAATAGTATTTACATGTTAAAAGTCTCCCTGATGGTCCCCGATTTATTTGTCCCTGATTTACTGAGAGCTGTGCTGCTGACAACAGCAGCTGGAATGTGTTAAAACTATATCAAACTGAAGCTAAAGCAGCATCATTTTTTAGTGACTCATCTCAGTGAAATCAAACATATTTCATCTACTTAAGAAGAAAAGGAAGTGCAAACCAAGCAACCCAAACTCCATTAAAGAAAAATAACTTGGAATGTGGCAAGCTATACCAACAGGTCTAAAAATGCAGGAAACCAGTTGTTACGAAAAATAAACTCTAATTTCACACAGGTTAAGCGCCTTCATCCCTGAAGAAATGGGACTTCTTCAGAACAACAGTAAATAGCAACAAATAAATACATAAAATAAAATCATGTGGCTACAAAGTTAATTAATTATCAATTAAGGAAAGGAAATTACTAGCAAGAATATTTTTGAAACCTTCTACAAAAAAACATGGGGGGGGCGGATTCACACCACAGGAATAATATATATCAAAGTGTAACCTTTATAAATCTAGTACTCTAGTTTTTAAAATGGGGGGCAATATAAATCTGGTCATTAAAAAAAAAGAGGGTGTATGAGCACCAATATGCAATTTTAAAAGGGAATATAAACAATGCACTTTATAAACACAATCTGAGTTGCACAGGGTTTAATAAATTCACGTTTGGTATTTTGGAAATTATTCCTAAGGACAGTAGGGGAGGTTAGTTAGTTTTTGGCAACTCAAACTAAACACAACTGTGCCACCTGGTTTAAATGAACAGATTTCTATTGTCCCCATTTTAAAAAAACTAGAGCATTATAAGTAGGGAGAGCTGTGGGTTCAAGTCCCAGAGGAAAAACATATAGGTATATCATTATTACAGTAGGGTCCTTGTTTCCTGATATACGGTACAGCCTGCAGACTGTGCTGATTTTGTACCTGCTTTTGCCCACTATATTGGCACTTTTATCTCCCCGACTCAGTATTTGCTATTTTATGTTTTTTTATCTTCATTTATATCTGAGTGTGTCATGCTGCTGTAACCATTGTATTCCACATCCCTGATTGTGTCAGCACCTCTCTTTGTAGTATTGTTTATGTTATATGTGTGCTTATGTGGCCCTACTTCCTCATCTACTCTCTTATGTTCATCTTACTTCCCTTACTACCTTCCATATGCTATATTCTCTGCACACACACACACACACACACACACACACACATATATATATATATATATATATATGTGTGTGTGTGTGTGTGTGTTTGTATATATATATATATATATATATATATATATATATCATTCCATCAAGAAATAGATCAGCACACTTGCTTCATGACCTTCTAGGACTGCCACATATTTCTTTCACTTGTAATTGTGCACACAAGTTCATGCCAAACACCCTCAGGGCAATACTGCTGCTCATAGATCTCTTCAGCTGCACCATATTCGTACTCACTATTCTCGCTGCCCTTGCTGCCACAGATTTTTAATGTGTGCTGCTCATGTTACACACTGGACTGGCCACATACTTTGTTAATGAGCATCAAGGATCATTGTGCATGCACAGAAAACAGAGGAAGGGTGGCTGCAATCATGGCTGCAAAATTTCTGAATTCCAGGATTTGTGTTGATACATAGTGTACATCAGTATAATGCTGACAGATAAAAGTGATTTAAATGGAAAACAATATAAAAAAGAAAGAAAAAAGAGTGATTTAAATGGAGTAGCCTTTGAACATAGTGAATAACAGTTACTCTGATATAATGCTGATTCATTAGAGTGATTCAGCAAAAAAAAGTTTGTGGTCATAAAGTGAGATTCAGTGTTATAATTTTTATATATTTATAATGGGAATTCAGAAATAGTGCTGTTAGTACAGAGTATGTAAATGAATTACAAATTTTTGATGCCAACTGTGAGACAGAAATAAGGTCTTCGGTACTTGCTGTGTGAGTGACTTAACTGCATAGTAATATTGATACATAGAAGGGTTCTTAAGACTTATACATGAGGCATTCAGAGAATGGGATACGTACATAGTAGTGTATTGCTTTAAACGGCTACATAGTATGGCAAATTCCATATATGCATACAAATGTGAATGATATGTTTGAGAGGCAGAGCAGCAGATATGAGCACATGCTTAATTAAGAGACAGAAAATTTCAGAATTAAAATGTCACTCTTTAAATATTGTTATACAGACTAGTTACTGCAGAAAGGTTGTGTAATGGCTGGTCTAGACTACCAGTTACACTGGAATTAAAGAACTGGTAAAACTGAAAAAAATGGCAAAAAAACTCAGGATTTAAGATAACAGCAGACATGGCTTTGCTGCAAAGTTTTTGAAAATAGTTACTTTTATGGTTGCATAAATAAGGAAAACACTAAGTAAGTGGAAGGGGTGGGGGAGGGGGGTAGCAACAGCCAGAAAGTACAGGCCCAGAATCAATTAATGATAGAAAACAAGACTTGGACTAGTACACCATGTCTAGGACAAGACCTAAGCCACACACCTATTAGGTATGCACGTGCCATGGTAGACTCATCTCTGTATAAAGACACACACACACACACACACGCAGTAATGTTTAGTTTTAGTAGACACAGAGAGAAATGTGACAGTTAATATACTACCCAATGATTGACACTCTTAACAATGTTCACTACAAGAGACAACATAATATTTTGGGTACATCCGCATCCATCACTTTAAGCCAATACTTCACTCCACCTGTGTGACAGTGGTCCAAGCTAGGAATGGAGGGTCATTTTCTAGCAGCTATGGTACTTCTGCCCCTTGTTTCCTGATCTCCTTGGGATACGTATCAGCAGAAGTGCTTACCTGTTGTCTTATTAGCATCTGCTACCTTGTGTCATAAATTACCCGTGCTTCAGTTATTCCTCTGTAATATATGTCTAGCAGTAACAAAGAATTTGGGGAGGGGCAGAAGCTGCTCTCTGTGAAACAATCAGTTTACCATTAAGTGAAATATTTTATGATGTATTCTTCTCTTGCACTCTTGCATATACCTGTATACTCTAATCTCCTCATGTAGTGATATGCACAGGACTATAAATATGCTACTAAAACAGGAAAACTTGTTTGAACTACAGAAGAAGGCAATTCTGGATATACTGTGTTTTCCAAGAAATGTGCTCTTGGCAAATGTCAAAGACTGAAACATAAGTGATTTCATGAACTTTAACTATCTGTACTAAGGAAAGTGGTTCATTCCTGTAACAGTATTCAATTCCCTAAATGTGGGGAAATTAATGAAGGGGAGATTCAGAGACATTGTGTGTACTGAGCAAGACAAGTGCACAATGAAATGCACAGAACAGGTCAACACCTAAGTCAGAGTATGCTTTCAGTAGTATTGCAGAATAGTTGTATATATTACAGCAAGCGAAGGAGGCAGGTGTTATATTATTTGTTGCTATGTACTAGGCAGATTGATAATGCTCTGTACATATACATATTAGCTACACTGCTAGAACAAGAGTGCGCACACCAAATAAGTTTCATTTTTCTGTCATGTTCCCTGTATATGTGTCACTGCTATACCGGCCATAAAACAATCAAGTCACTCCTGCAGGCACCAGTTAGATGTAGTTGCAGGAGTACAAGTGAGACAGCCCTGTAACATGATAGGATGCTGTAGTTTTATGACATCAGTCAGAATATGAATAACTGATGGGATGCAGATGAATATTATGCAGAAATGGGTACCTTCCATAATGCAGTTCATTACTTCTTAAATTGCACTGATTGTTACTGTATACTAGGGATAGCAACTGTGATACACATTGTCAGCAGTGATGTCCCATGTGAAATGTCATTTAGACTGACGTGTTGTTTGCATCACTGTAGTTGTACAGTGATTAAGGTGCTGCACTGCTTTCACCTATTGTATACTGCCAGGGTACCTTGTACATCTTATGAGCATGATTCCTCCATAGTAAGATCTGTACCTCGGAGCTGCAGGGTTCAGTTATGACTTCCAGACACTGTCCATCCAAAGTTTGTATATTTTTGATGTCTGCACAAGTTCTGTAGGCATCACTGATATGGTCTTGTTGTACAATGGAGGAGAATGTGTGTAGGGATATGACTGCTGTGCTCACCATCATAAGCCAACATGTACATTGGACAGGTGGTAACACTGTAACTGTGATAGGCATGTACAAGGACAGGTTGCCTTGATACTGTGGATTGCCTTGTTGCCAGTAGATTCCACAAACATGAGATGTATGCAGGCATACATGCATGTTGCTAGCCTTTTGTAATGCAAGAAAGACCATCCTTAAGAAAACAGAAAAATCACCATTAACCACACATTTTTACAGTGTTATGTGCCTCTTTGGACTATCTAGAGATAGAAATAATGCTGGCATTTCTCCTAATAATGCTGCCCAAATATGCAGTATTACTTCTCAAATTTGTAGGACTTTGCCTAGAACATGGTGGCACACCTCTATGACTATATACATTTGTATCTATCTTCACAGCACTTAAGTTAAGGAGATCTGCAGGCATATCTGTCTATGAAACAGTATATTTTGATGTTGTGCACCAGTAACCTGCTAGAGAGAACATACACAATGCACGAAGGATAGCAAGATAATGCTTTCCTTCCATTAGAGCTCTATCAGGGAGTGTCTACTAGACCCCTATCATGCTGCAATTAAGAAAGTGGATGCCTTATATGACCTGGCTTAGGAGCTCGCATATGCCATAGACATTTGCAAAATGAGGAAACAGTCGAGGCATCATTTTGATGATCTTTGATGCAGGAGCACTGATGAACTCCATGCAGGAGAAGAGGAAGTTAGTCCGGTATGCCTCAAATAGTATAATTTTGCTTCCTTGTTTTTAAATTTTTATACTTTCTGTTTTATACTATTGCAGGTTTGAGACTGTTGTTGCTACTGGTGAGTAATTTTCATACTCATCACTGGAATTAGGGCTGCTACTATGTGGTCCTTTAATGTCAGGCAGAGGTGGTAATGATGGTACGGATATGATATGACTACATGTCTAGTGCATGAGAAAGCAGCCACAACTTTTATTAGTAAAGATGTAAACTTACCAGAAGAAAAGAGTTGATCCTGACAAAACTGTGGCAAAAGGGCAAAGTATTAAAAGTTGGAGACAGTAGAATTTGCAAAATGTTTATTCACTGTACACCAGGCAGAAAAGCAAGACATTTATTCCAGTAATCAGGGAATGTCAAAATGCAGGTGTGAGATTTAAGCTGCTGTAGCCATCTGTCTTCAGAATATTTTTTTCTTGGAGGATCAAAGTTATTTTTGATGCAGACCAGGTTAAGGAGAAAATGTACAAGTCTGTCCAACAAAACTGAGCCATTAAGCAGAAGGGGGCTCAGTTTCTCATTCTTCTGATAATAAAGCGCACTGCTAGACTTTGTCAGTGAAACTTTTTTTACTTTTCCAAAGGAAATGATTGAGAGACAGTGAAAAGCACGTGAGTTGACCAGGAGAACCAGGAGCTCCATGGAACTGAACTTGAATCCAGAACTGGGAGATGAAGATGAACAGAAGAAGGCTTGCAACATGGAAATTAGTAAATAAATGTGAGACTGAAATAATCAATTGCATTTGTGAAATACAGCTGTATAAGAGTAAGAGGAAAGAGTGGAAATCTGTTGGCTTTGTTAAACTTGCAAGGAACTAAAAGGCATTTGCCTTACTTCATGTCATGAATGTTTGGAAAGACTCTGAGGAGAGGGAAGGAGGAAGGAAAAAGGTAACTAAAAGTAAAACAATTTATTCTCTTAACAGTATTTATGTGTAACTATTTACAAAATAAATTGCACATTTTATGGTCAAGTATCTTTAGTTGTTCTTCTACGTTTTGTACTTCAATTATTGTGGTATTAATAAATGTAGGCATCACAGTGCAAAAAGAGAAGAAAAGCTAGACAAAAGCATGTTTAAGTTGATAGTCTGTAATCCTGGGTTGTTGATGTGAGAGATGGGGTGTAAAAGTACGCATATCATAATATATGGAGAGCTGAGATATTGTCTCTTATTTTTACTTAGGTGAATGTCTGAAGTAAGGCCCTTAGCTTAATATAATAACAGATTTTAAGCGGAAACAAGTAAATATGAGAACACGGAATATAATGAAAAGTTTTCCTCGAGCAATGAATGATTCAGCTTGTCTTTCAGGCTACAACAGAGGAATATATTTTTCTTTTTTTCTCACACTTTTCCATGGAGGCAAGCTGATAATAGGGCAATGAAAGTCAGAACACTTTTTTTTCTTCAAGTCAAAAAATTAATGATTGATGAAAGTATGCAAGTAGTTTTCACATCTGGGGAAGGGGGGATAAAGAAAAAAAAACAACACCACCAATTTGTGTGAGTAGAAGCACTGTCAGTAGCATGCATCTTATCATGGATAACTTCAGTTTCAGGTTAACTAGGGTCTGTATTAGCAGCTGTCTATTTGGCACAAATGTTCCTATTAGGATGATTAAACTTAATTATTTGAAGATGTACATAGTTATTTGTGTCTGTACTAAATGAATAGGTTCCAGTGGTATTCTAGGGGGGTGTTTAGTTCTGATGTTTTAAAAACTCATGTAAAATGTGACATAGGTTCCAGTGTTGCTGATAAGAAAAAATGTATAAAGGATTAACCTGCCAAACATTAATGGGTACATGTATCACAAAAGTTGGAATTGGAATTATACACTTAAAAAACTGCCATATATATAATAGGTGGGAATAATGACTTTGTTTACGAATGTGAATGGGCTCACAGGTATAGGCAAAAAAGAAAGAATACTTAAATATATTAAGAAATGCAGAGTGCAAAAAGTAGTCTTACAGGTGACACATTTGGAAAGAATTTGACGTGATTTTTGATAAATAAAGGATTTGGGGATGGATATTCTGCAGAATAACAGGGACAAAGGAAAAGTTGATTACTTTTATTAATTGCTAGAGAAACTTCAGAGGTGATAGAACAGGGAAAAAGATAATAATGGCAGATTTGTAGTATTAAGGAGCTACTGGTAATGGATAAGGATTATGATGGCATGTAATTATATTCCAACCAAAATTGATATTTTGCAGCTTTATAAAAATGTGAGAAATAATCAGCTTTCAGCAGGGAATATTACTTATAGGTAGGGACTAGAATTTGATTTGTAAAAATGAGGCTGTATCTGGGGGGCCTAGAAGGAAAAATATAACAAAAGAGGGTAGATTTCTGAAGAAATTTATAAAAATATTTGGTATGAAAGATGTGAATTCAGTAGCAGGAACTTGGAGAGACTTTACATATTATTCCTCAAAGTACAATAATAAAGCTAGACTTGATAGAAATTATATTTCACAGGAACATGTCCATTTAATTGAGAATGTTGCTATACATCCAGTAACTATTTCAGATCATGTGCCAGTAATTACTAAGATAAAAATACAGCGTTATAAAGTAAAGATGAGACAGTGGCACTTCCCACCTACCTGTTAAAAAGAGAGGAATTTAAGGAACAGGTAGAAGAAATTACCTGGGAGTTATTAGGGAAGACAGACATTACTCCAGAAGTTATAGCTAGTAAGTGGGATAAAACTAAAGTGGAATTTAAAAATAGGGCAGAAATAACAGAAAGAAGAGATCTGGGTAAGAAGTAATAAGAATTATTTAGAGAGTCAACAAAGGTTAAGGTATTGCAAAATACAAGGGAATCTCACAGAACAAGAGGAGGTGCAATTGCATAGTGTTAAAGAGAAAATAAGAAAGTACTAGGGTAACAAGTTGCTGGAACAGAGCTCAGTTTTGAGCTTTTTATTAACTAATTAATTTGTTTAAATCAGTTTGCTCTTGTTTGCTACTTTATATTTAAGTGTGTATCTGTTCTCCTGTGTTAAATTGACCTAAACAGAGTTTAAATATCTTTAGCATAGTCTGGTTACAGGTTTTGCTGTATCCAGATCTGTTTGTGTGATTCCTGTGCTTCCCACTATGTCATCTTGTGACTGGGGCCTGCCTGCACTTAGTGAGAGTAAGTGAACTGGTTGGAACTGGTCTGGCATAGGATGTTTAGCTAAGACCTCAGAGACAAGTGTTGATTGGTCAATTCCAGTGTTTCTATTTTACTTTTGTTTTTATGGTATTTAAACCCTGTGTTTGCATGGATTTGTGCTTGTTTGCATGTCACGAACCACCTCTGTGCCTTTTTAACCCTTTGAGAGGTATCTCAGCTACATTTTTCCCTTCCAAGCACTCCTGTGTAACTGAGCCCTCCCTTGCAGCTACTGTATTGATTTTATCCAGTCCTTCTCATCCCTATAGGTACTCTTCTCAGATAGTACCCACTCTACTATCCATGACCTCTCATCCACAGATACTGACAACCATGGATGAACAATATGGTTTCCTCAGCTAGTCTGCTTGATATGGGAATCCTGAGACAGTGTAGTAACTGCCTCATGTACATGGGCAACCGTCTACTACTACCACCTAAGAACACAATATGTGACAGATGTAGTTACATTAAGAACCTAGAATCCTTGTGGTCTCAATCATAAGCCAATACATCTGGCACTGAAAAGGTTGTATGCACAGACACTACAAACACCATACCTCTAACACCACCCACACCTGTACAACATGCTCCTACATATGTGGAAGTTCTCTACAAAAACATACCTAAACAAAAGAGACCTCCGAGGCAAAAACACATATGCACATCACAACCCACAGCACCAAGCACAACACATAGTACACGCCTGTATCTCACCACCTCTAAGGCCCAAACACAAACCCAACATACTAGTCATAGGATACTCTACCATGAAGCACACAGATGTGCCCCTCATCAGGCTAGACAAGGAGAAAGTCACGGTAAGTTGCTTGTCAAAAGTTAGAATCTGCCATATCATGCATGCACTCAAGGTACTGTTATGATTCTGCCATAGTCCATGTTGGTGCGAATGACTTGAGATGTACCTCTCTGGACTATATTAAGAGAAACATGATTGAGCTCGCTGAATATGTGTCCCAGGCAGGTATGTCCATAGCCTTAAGCAGCATCCTACCGTCACCCAATGATGCTTCAATACAAACAGAAAATGATTGACTTCAACAATTGGGTTAGTTTCTGATGTCATTTTGAGGGGATCCAGTACCTAACAACCTGGAGGACATGATTGACAGACCATGATGCTTTGAAAGACATGGCCTTCACCTGTCTCCCCTAGGCTTCAGGCTTCTGACAAAGGCTCTTGCTCCCCACATAGTGCCTTTTTTAGGCAAAGTCATGAGGACAAAATTACCAATGTGAAAAATTCTTCTAAATGAAATTTAAAGGTCATGCTGCTAAACAGTAGGAGTCTTAGCATGAAACTGTACTCACTGCAAGCATTCCTCACCCTGGAGGATACTGGCATTAGTGTAGTCACTGAAACCTGGTTCAAAGCTGCAAAGAGCACCCCAGCTTTACCAGGTTACTCATCCTACCATACTTTCAGACCCCAAATGGAGGGCCACAAAGCCAAAGAAGGTGGAGTTTCAATATTTATCAAAGACATACACACCTCCAGGCTGGTCAAACAGTATGATGCACAGGAGGCACTCCAAGTGTAGAAAACTGTTGACAAAATGCCTGCTAGAGACCTCCAACCATGATTCAGGATGCCCACTCCACTTATCTGCACTTTCTTGAATCTATCAAGATTCAACCCTCTACCCTGATCCTGGGTGACTTTAACTACTCAGTCATAGAGTAGAAGACCTATTCTAGTCCAAACACAAATGGCCAGAGATTCCTTGACTTTGTATGCAGGTGTTCATATAGATTTTTTGGTGTAGGCTTGGACATTAGTGCTAGTTCCAACTGAAGGGACACTGGCTGTCAGTTGGTTGACACCCCAACGAGAGGCGAAAATATCCTGGACCTGGTAATAATCAACATGAGTAGCCATTGTAGCACACCCAGAGTGTCATCCTCATTGGTAAGGTCTGACCATAAAGCAATCACTTTTGAAGTCACCATCTCCCCTGACCCGCCCCTTGCCAGGGTCAAACAAAAAAACTTTTCCAAGCTAACAACAATCTTCTGAGAGCAAGTATAAGCAGCTTCACAGCCACTGTCCCTTCAGTTGAAACTAGCACTAATGTCCAAGCCTACACCAAAAAACTATATGAGCACCTACATAGCTGCATGGACTCAGCAATAGCTAATAGGACCAAATCATCTTCCTCAAGGAAGAGTAAACCTGTCTGGTGGACAGTAACAATAAACAAACTGTATAATAAAAGGAAAAAAATGCTGTTCAAGACCAAGATGGAGTGGGTGCCAAGTTGGAAGCAATGTCTCCTTTGTCTGAACAAGCAAATAAGGTCACTGGTAAAATCCTCTAAGGCTAATTTCAAGTCCAAATTGGCCACATCCACTAAAGACAATCACAAGGCCTTCTTTACATATGTCCAGAATCTCAAAGGTAACACCCAAATCTGTTCTGAACTGCTGGTCAAGAACACCACATACACAACCACTGTAGATATAGCCAACCTACTGGCAGACAGGTTCAGTGAAAACTCCCCCCGTCCCCCCCATCAGTAAACCAGGACATCCCCAGCACCTGCCCCCCTCCCCTCATCACCAGGGAGCAGGTCTTTAATGCCCTCTCATAGGCAAAAAATGCAGCCTCCATAGGACCTGACAACATCTCTGGCTGTGTCCTACATGAACTTAGGCATGAGCTCTCAGCACCATTAGGCACCCTATTCAACCAAAGCCTAACCACCAGCTTTGTTCCAGTCAAATGGAGGACAGCCACTGTCATCCCTCTACACAAAGGTGGAGTGTCCCCCGACCCAAGCAATTATAGGCCCATCAGCTTAACTAACCTGATCTGCAAGGCCATGGAATGCATTATCATGGATCTTATAAACAAGGATGTTGGCAACCTCCAAATGCTTGACCCCACACAGTTTGGTTTTGTCAAAGGGAGATCATGCCTGTTAAACTTGGTTGACTTCTATGAAACAGTCACCAAAGCCATGGACAAGGGGAAGATGGTGCACACCACTACCTTGACTTAGACAAAGCCTTTGACACTATTCCCCACTCGGGAATAATAGATAAACTCTCCCAGATGGGTTGCTAACTGGCTCACTGATAGAACCCACTCAGTCAAAATAGGGGAAGCCACCTCTAGTAGCAGGCCCGTAACAAGTGGTGTACCCCAAGGATCGGTCTTGGGGTCTCTACTGTTTGGGATATATTTTTCTGAGGTGCAAGCCAAAACCACTGGACTTTGGCTGACAAAGTTTACAGATGACTGCAAGCTGGGCTCTGTCTTAAATTCCCCTCCAAGATGGCCTTATCCAAACTAATGACTGGTGCCAGAAGCATGGCCTCAAACTGAATGCCAAGAAAAAAGAAGTTATGTCTTACCATAATGTTCCATCTGTGTTGTTGATCTTCATTCATTCATTATTCATGGGTTATCGGTTCCATCCTCGGAACTGAGCCAGTGTTATACCAAGCTCGTGTCAGCCAAAAACTCTCGAGCCAAGATCCTACTCACAATGCTCTGCTCCCTGTTACCTCAGATTGAGTTTGCAAGTTGATAGACAAAAGTAGAGGCTACCTCTGGTCATAACAGACCTACAATAAAGGAGTATATGAGATCAACCAGGAACCTCCGAAGGGGGGTGGAGGGTGGGAAGTAATGAATGAACAAAGATCAACAACAAAGATGGAACATTATGGTAAGATATAACTTCTTTATCTGATGTTGTTAATCTTCGTTCATTCCTTACTGATGGGACAGAGTCCCCAGCTACCTGTACCCCTGGGTGGCCCTCATGGAAAGACATTCCTTAGCACCATGTAGCCAAAAGAAGCTCTACCTCTGGGGGCAAAGTCCAATTTTTAATGAAGAATAAAGGTATGAGATTTGGCCCAAGTTGCAGCTGAGCAAATATCATTAAGAGAAGCCTTAGCATGGAAAGCTGCTGAAGTTGCCATAGACCTTGTAGAATGTGCTTTCAGTCTGTCAGGCATGATGACATTGTTTTTGTCGTAGATAAAGGTAATACAATTTCTCAACCATGAAGCCAATGTAACTTTTCAGAAAGGATGACCTCATCTATGTCCAGAAAAAGCCAGAAACAGCTGGTCTGATTTACAGGTAGATTTTGTTCTGTCCAGATAAAATCATATTTGCCTATGAACATCCAAGGTGCAGGCAATACTCTCCCTTGTTAGTGTGGTTAGGAGGAGAACACTGAAAGGTCAAAAGATTGGTTGATAGACCACTCTGACACCACTTTTGGTAAAAAGGAGGAATTAGTTCTCAGTGATACCCTATCCTTATGGAATATATTATAGGGAGGTTTGATGCATAAAGCTTGAAGTTCAGACAAGCGTTTCGCAGATGTGATTGCAATCAGAAACAACGTTTTCCAAGAGAGATATTTTACATCACATGAAGATGCAGGTTCAAAGGGGGGAGCTGTTAGAGCTTGCAGAACCAATGCCAAATCCCAAGGTTGTACCAGTTCTCTAAAGGGAGGTTTTAAGTGGATAACCCCCTTCAAGAAAGTTTTACAAAGTCTATGTGACATAAGCAAAGAATCCTGAAAACCAATGTACAAATTTGAAATGGCAGCTAAAAGCACATGAATAGTAGAAGCTGACACCTCAGAGTAGAAAAGATGTGAT
This sequence comes from Protopterus annectens, assembly GCF_019279795.1. Lineage (NCBI taxonomy): Eukaryota > Metazoa > Chordata > Ceratodontiformes > Protopteridae > Protopterus > Protopterus annectens. Next base: position 1,496,336,729 of record NC_056733.1, on the reverse strand, counting down.
AAGTAATCCAAAACCACCGAAACTGGGGCTGACAAGGGGTCTAATTCTTTATTCGCTGCCCATAGAGAAAACCTTTTCCATTTATTGAGATAGATTAGTCTGGTGGATGATTTATGAGATGCAATAAGAATATTGCGCACAGGGGATGAGAGGTTTTCCTGCCTGGCAATCATTGGAAGTGGAGAAACCAAGCTGTCCGTTTCAGGGTTGTTAGACTGGGGTGAGTCAGACCCTGCAGATGGGAGATCAACGTTGGGGATGGCTTGAGGATCCACGGTTGATCTAGCAGGTGAGGCCAGAGAAAGGGGAACCAGACTTGTCGAGGCCAATATGCAGCAATGAGGATTACTTTGCTTTTCAACTGTTGTGCTTTCTTCAGAAATTGGGAGATGAGGAGAAGAAGAGGATAAGCATAAAATAGACCCAAGGGCCAAGCGTGGACTAGAGCATCTCTTGGTGACTATCTCTGAGTGGGGATCAGGGCAAAATAGTTGTTGCACTTGTAGCTGGTTGGGGAGGCGAACAGGTCACAGCAAGGCTGGCCCCAGCGGTTGAAGATTCTTGCTGCTATCACAGGGTTGGCGGACCACTCGTGAGGCTGTAGAATGCACCTGCTCAATTTGTCCACTATCACATTGGAGCTCCAGGGAATTTGCATTGCAGTTAGAACGCGGTTGGAAGCTATTGCCCATTGCCATATTCTCAAGGCCTCTCAGCATAATGGGTAAGATCTGGTGCCACCTTGCTTGTTGATGTACCAGACCACTGACAGGTTGTCTGATTGGATAGCAATAGTCCCTGATGGAAGGATGGAATGAAATGCTTGCAATGCTAGTAGCACCACCCTCAGTTCCAGGAAATTGATATGCAAAAGAGCCTCTGTCTCTGACCAGGTGCCTTGGACTGAGTTTCCCTGACATAGCCCCCCCCACTCCATCAGGGAGGCGTCCATGGTCACTGTGGCTTTTGGTTGATGGGGGCTGAAGGAGCGAGACCATTGTTGGGGATTTTGAGACATCCACCAGAGTAAATCTTGCTTCCATCTCTGAGTTACACTTATCTGAAAAGACAAAGGATGTTGTAGAGGGTACCATTGAGTGAGAAGTAACCACTGAAGGAGCCTCATGTGAAATCTGGCTCGAGGAACAATGGTGATCGAGGCTACCATTGACCCCAAAAGATAGAGTATAGATCGAGTGGGAGATTTATGGTGACAAAGCAGCTGTTGAACCTGTTGCCTTATTCTTTGAAGCCTGTGGTCCAGAAGAGATGCTGTGCAATTTCTCGTGTCCAACTGTACCCCTATGAATTCCAAAGACTGAGCTGAGGTCATGTTGCACATGTCACGTCACCTCTATGCAGTATCTGTGGACTGAATAGAGTATGTTTTCTTCAATCTGGCAGCATAGTGAGCATTTTTTATATCTATCCTATTTTTGGTTTGTTTTTTGGTGTCTCCTTTTGGGGAAGATGATGTCGGGTGAGACTCTAAATGGGGCATTGCATTGTACTGATCATTGGTCTGATGATCATTGGTGGGGAACAATGACCTCACTAGATCTGGATGTGAATCCCTTCGCGATCAGGTGGTTCATGATCAGGAAGGTCTTTTCAACCACTTTAAAGTAGTGTGGGCAAACCAAACTGTCAAAAGGCTGTCAACCCCCTGACCTGGGTCCCTGGTCTTCCCTTCTGTGCTTTGCTAGGATATATGGTAGTATGGGGAAGCTAGTTACCTTGTTTTTCCCTTGAAACATTTTTGGCTTAACTTCAGGCCGCATGGCTCTGGCCATGGCTCTGGCACCCATCTGAGTCCTTCCTCGTCCCTTCTTGGTCCGATGTCCCATCCATCCACTTTTCACTATGGCTGCCAGCCGCAAAGCAGTTCAGCCAAAGTTTGTCAGCCTGCTCCCCTGGCTTCTGATCCGTACTTAAGTAACAATAGGGCCAAAGGATAGGGACCGAGGACCGACAGACTTCAGACCTTGTGGAGACTTGACACTTTCACAAGCAACCAGCAACTCTAACCCCTGTCTTGCTGTAAGTTGTTGTCCCATCTTGTGACATAACATTTCTTGTACATTTAAGTTTACATTATTTGGTACACACAATAAGTGGTGAAAGCCTGTGCCCTTTGCAAGTGCAAGGGTAAGGTAGGCCTTGCCCCTTCAATCCTCAATGTTGGCCTTGGTCAAGAAGTCGCAGTTCCACCAAAAGGCAATGATCTTCCCTTGGCAAAGCTAAACTGGGTTGGGTCCAATGTCTGCAAGTCCCCTATATCTTTGTTTATGAGCTCCATTATGATCCTCTCCATAGCTTTGCAGACTAGACTTGTTAAGCTTATGGGGCTTCTCTTATTGGACTTATTGGACTTCTCCCAGTTTATAGTGATTCCCAGGCATTGTGCTGTGAGGAGAGTGTAGTGCAGGGCTTCTTCCAGTAGATGCTTGGTGGGGGTGGTGAGGAGCCAGTCGTCTAGATATGGAAATGCTTGGAATCCTTGAAGTCGCAAGTGAGCGATAACCACTGCCATGCATTTGGTGAACACTCTGGGTCTGTAGAGAGACCGAAGGGCAGAGCTCAAAATTTGTAGTGACTGGCTTCTATGTGGAAGTGGAGGTATCTTCTTGAGTGTTTGTCCACTTTTATGTGGTAATACGCATCTTGAAGATCTAAAGAGCACATCCAATCATCTTCTTCCAGGAGATGAAGGATAGACTGAACCGTGACCATCTGGAATTTCTCTGTTTTTACAAATTTGTTCAGTGTGCTGAGATCCAGAATTGGTCTCCAGTCCCTTGTCTTTTTTTTGGCACTAAAAAGAACCTTGAGTAAAAAACAGATCCTATCTTGTATGGGAGGGGGGGACCGTCTGGATGACTCTTTTTTTGTAGCAGCTTTTGAATTTCAAATAACAATTTTGAATTTCATGTGCTGCTGCTTCCCTTTGACAGGTTGGAATATCAGGTAATACTCTGGATGAGATTGGACAAAGATGGAAGGGAATGTAATAGCCTCTGGATATTATCCGTTGTACCGAAGTGTTGGTGGTTATGTTTTGCCAGGCAGGGAGGGTACAAGGAAAAATTACCCCTGACCACTTCCAGAGATGAGCAGTCGGGCAACGCTTCATTAGCACTGATAGGATTGGCCAGAGAAAGAATCTCTGGAACCCCAGTTTCGTGGACCTCCTCTGCCCCGAAAGGGGCATCGTCCACTGGAGTTTCTCCCCTCTGCCTCTAGGGGAGAACTCAGCACATGCATCACAGAAAGAGCCCTGTGATTTCCTGTGCCACATCTTCCCACTCCTCTGATTCCTGGCGTAGAATGATTGAGGAGTGGAGTGTCTGACATCAATGGCAGATAGGGTCTTGCCATCTTGTTCGCACCATGCCAGCATTTCTTTTACTTTAGGGCCAAATAAAGAAGTGGCCTCGATGGGGGCGTTCAGGAAGGAAGCCTTAAAGGAGTCTGCAAAGTCACAAAGGCGCATCCAGGCGTGTCATCTGATGACTATACCCGCACCTGCCACTCTAGCCACTCCTTCCGTTGCATGAGAAATAAGACGCATGGAAGAATTGGAAATGGACTCTAGGGTGGCTATCTGAGAAGCCACATTATCATGGACCTTGTCAGAAACAGCTCCTGCCAAGTTTTCAGAGAGCTGGTTGATAAGATCCCGCTGAAGCCTAGTAAAGTGTGTCAAATAGTTCAAAGACCTTACGGCAAAGGTCGATGAAGCAAACACATGCTTCCCTAGTCTGTCTATCATCCGGGACTCCTTGTTGGGCTGATGGACAGTTTGGCTCTTTTCTGCCAAATCTTTCTTAGTTACAGCTACCACCACCATGGCCTCTACTGGAAGACCTCGTGACTAATGGGGATGCTCAGCTGGGGGCAATAAGATTTTATCAGGCCTCCATGGTATCCAGGATGTCAGGAACCTTCCATGCATGCTGGACGATGAGCTGGACAAGCTCATCAGCCGGCGGGATAACCCAGGAGGTAGGGGGCTGGGCAAGAAAGGCCTGCAGGAATACGGATTCCTCAGAGGAAGGATTAGAGGACTTCCAGTCACCCCTCTGTCTAAGGATCTCGAGGATGTCACCAAAGGACACCTCATCAGAGGGTGACCGTGGGGACCCTTCCCCATCATCAAAATCCGTATATTCAGTCAACAACTCCTCATTGGAGTCCATGTGCTTCTTCTTGCATGAAGACTGCAAACAGGGAGTCTCCTGAGGAGGAGAAACCTGAGGCCCTTGTGCCCAGTGTCCGGCAGTTGTGGCTTGTGAGAGTTGCAGCACAGAGGGGGAGACTCTGACATGTGGGGTTTACCAGCAGAGGCAAGCGCCCTCTCCATGGCCTGGAAGGCCGGCCCACCCAAGGAGGGATGGGAGGCCAGAACTGAGTATGACAACCTCGGACCCAGGGTCACACCCCACCATGACGAGCCGACCCCCAGACCAGGAGTCTCAAGAGGACTGTGAAGCATGAGAGAGGGAGGATTCCTGGAGGGTGTCATAGTAAAAATTGGTGTGGAACCAATAATGCCCTCTCCCATGGCACAGCCACTGAGCTAAGAAGAGCCCGATGCCTAGTGCACCGACAGCCACAAGGATGACTCCTGTTACAAAGTGTGATCCACTATTGGAGTCGGAGGAAGGGAAGCTGCTGTCGGAGTAAAGGGCTTCGATACTTGGGTGGAAGTCAAAGGAGTGTACATTGGAGTTTGAGGAAATATATGTTCACCTGAGGGAGGGAACGTGGACTTCGATGGGTGAGAGAGACCTCTGACCACAAGCAACTGGTCAACAAGCCGCAACACATCTTGCTTACAGAGGCTCCTGGTCGACCTCATAGACAAACCTGAGGGTGATTCTGGCCTTTCTAGAAAAGGACTATATTGACTACCAATGAATGAATCCAAGGAAGGAGAGTACTTGGTCCTTGCTAATTCAAGAGGTGCAGAGCCCAGAACTGAGGATGTCTGCACCAAAGAAAATGATGTGGAAGTAGTCTGCACCAATGACGTCAGCGCCATAGAAGTTGAAGGTGTCTGAACTGTAAAAGCTAGTGTCTCCACTGATGGGTACAGTACTGTGCAGGAAAGTGTCTGCACCAGTAACAAAGACAGTGCCGAAAAGGACTGCACCGAAGAACATGTCAGTGCCGAAAGTGTCTGCACAGTGGAGGACAGTAATGTCATACTCGGAGCCGAATGGGATTGTACCAACGGTGCCAAAGGGGACTGTACCTGCATGGATGGTGCCGGTAAGGGCTGCGACAGAACTGTTGGAGCTGTAATTGTCTGCACCAGGAACTCCGGTGCTGGTGTCAATAAGGAGGACATGGCTAGAGCTAGAATCAGCTGGGGCAGTACCGAGCCTGGAGCCGACGGGGTCACAGGTGGCAGCACCAAAGTAGTAGTCAATTTCATCTTCTTATGAGTTGAATCGCTATGATCTCCAGAGGGAGATGAAGGGAGCTACCTCAATGAGGAAGAAGAAGAAGAAGCCTCTTACGGTGTTTAGCAGGAGGGGGTGAGCCCTTCAACCCAGAAATAGCCTCACAGAAAGGAGATTTGAGAAGACCTTTCAAGATTAAATTATTCTTTCTCTCATTAAGAGTCCTGGTAAAAAAAAATTCTACAAATCCCACACGGGGGATCTACAATAAGGTGGGAGACATTCAGACAATAGACACATAAGTCATGGCCATCGGAAAGTGGTAACTTACGGCCACAATCCTTACACTGCTTAAAACCAATGCTACTTTTCTTATCCGACATAATGATGTGGAGAAGAAGGACAGTACCAAAAAGAAGAGGAAAGGCTAGCCAAAGGGGTAAGAAGAGAGAAGGAAGCAGGATTACCAACAATGGTAATGAAGAATTCCAAAGGGTAATAAAGAGAAATAGACTAAAGGGAGAGAGTCTTAAGGATATGATAGGGTAGGAGAATAAAACCAGAAACTGTTTGAAAAACTTTAAAGTTGAAAAAAACTTTCAAAAAATTAGACACTTAGGTGAAGAGAGTGGCTTGATATGGCTGTACAGCAACGCGGCAAATGGGATCTGAGGTAACAGGGAGCAGAGCATTGTGAGTAGGATCTTGGCTCGAGAGTTTTTGGCTGATGCGAGCTTGGTATAATGCGGGCTCAGTTCCGAGGATGGAACCGATAACCCATCAGTAAGGAATGAATGAAGATTAACAACATCAGATTGCATCATTATCCCCTTTGGGGAAAATGGCCTCCACCCTAATTATCACATTAATAACAATGTACTAAGTACACAATCAGTCGTGAGGGACTTTGGCACCCAGGTTGATAGCAACCTGACTTTTGACCACCACATTGCCTCCATTGTGTGGAAGGCTTTCAACATGGCCAACCTCATAAGTAAGGGTATTTCATCCAGGAATAAGGAAGTCATAACATCCCTGTACTCCTCTCTTATCAGACACGGTATGTACCTTGCCAAGCACACACAGCAGCTGGCAAGACCACAGAGGTTCCTAACCAGGAAAATCCAAGGTCTCAAACACCTATCCAGTACAGATAGGGTGAAAGCCCTGTCCCTGTACCCAGATTTTAGAAAGATTGCTGGTGAACAACTGTTTTTTTTTTTTATAATAACTCTAGAGTGCAAAAACTTTTGGCATGACTTAGGTAACAGAAGGTAGAAAGGGTTGTTGCCAAATGTAGGAAGCCTGTAACAAGAAAAATAACCAGAGATCCTGTAGCAATATTAGACATATTTCAGAAATTGTATAAACATTTATATAAAGTGGAGAAGTGGGAAAATCAAGAAAAAGCACAAACTGAAATATTTATGGAAAAATATGCTGTGGTTAGAGGTAGATGAGGCTCAACAATTAACAGTTAAGATAGGAGGAGATGAGATAAAAATGGTGATGTATAACCAATCTACAGGAAAAGATGGTATTCCAGTAGAAGTTTGGAAGTTAGGAGGGATGAAAGTAATAAAGATCTGGAAAATTTTGTTTAACAGTATTTTAAAAGGAGGTAGCTGTAAGGTTTCCTATTAGAAGATCGAAGACGCATTCTTTCGAATGCGTCTTGGTTGAACTCAAATGCCTGAAACGGCAAAATATCAAAGCAGCTTCTAAGTGAATTCTTTCCCAGGGAAAGATTTTGCTTGGCCGCTTCGTTACTTTGCCGTTTCCGGCACTGTAGTGCGGTCTCGGAGTTGGTATATTTAAGTAGGGGGGGTGTGAGGGGTGAAGCCCCCCACTTAATGTAATGTTTAAAGTATGTTTTTTTGTGTTTGGTTGTTGTTGGAACAGCAATTTTTTTCCCTAGGAAAAAAATCGCTGTTCTGACAGTTTGAAATTGTAAGCTTTTGCTTACATAGGGTTGATTAATCACCGTTCACTTTTTTAAGTGCTTGGTGATCTAATATAGACCTGTAGCTGTAATACCTAAAGACAGTAAAGACCCATCTGATTCAGCGTTAAATAGGCCTGTGTCAATTCTAAACCATGATTATGGAAGTATTGCTAATAAAATTGAAGCTCTGCATACCAACATCTCACTATACTCACCTGATATAATAATTACTGAAACTCAGCTGAAACTCAATGTCACCAATAATAAAATTCTCCCTCTGGGTTATAACATAATACGGCAAAATGGAATAGGCAAACAAGGAGGAGGCATAGCCATACTCTTTAAAAATCTCCTTTTCTCTAACAGCCTTAAAGCTAGTCACCTCCAACTTTGAAAAAGCTGAAATTCTATGTGGCAAACTTACCATCAATACAAAAAAGCACATAAATCTAATTGGAACCTATATCCAACCAGGGGACAACATCCACACCTTATAACACATCTTGAACTGCATTACAAATTCATTACCTCAAGAAACAATTATCTTAGGGACTTTAATATTGATTGGACAAACTGCAATGCCCAAAATCCCACTAATCACATCAACCTTCATGGCTTCACCCAACTCATTCAACCATCCTCCGGGATAGACAAAACATCTAACAAGCACTCCATTCTCGACTGGATCTTAACTAATAAACCAAACCACTCTCCTCACTCAAGCTGTCTTCCTGACAGTTTTAGTGACCATCTTCCAGCCTATCTACTTAGACAATGAATTAACCCACCTAAGTAAACTACATACCAGCATATAAGAAATGACACACCTGAAACTCAACCACTTCCTAAATATACTCAGACACTATAACTGCTCTCCACTTAAAATACTTCCCCTAGAAAAAGCTGTAAATTACTTTATTACCAACTTCCTTTCTATTCTAGATGCATAAGCTCCATCTAGGACCATAGGAGTGAAATCAAACTTTGTACCATAGTCAGACAAAGAAACCAGATCACTGCTAAAAGCAAGAGCTAAAGCCTGGCAACACTGGCATGAAACTAAATCTCAAGTAGTAAATCAAACTTACCGCAAACTAAAAAACAGAGCAAAAAAGCAAATTAAGCAGGACAAAATAAACTATTACTCTGAAATACAAACTAAACACAATAATTACCCACAAAAGTTCTGGACAGCAATAAATGATATTCTCCAACCTGGGAAAGCTAGCACACACACACACATATACCCTAATACAAAAAATAACTCAGACAACATAGCCACCCAGTTCAATAAACACTTAACTATCTTAGAGCTCTCTAACAATCAGACCCTACTCCCACACCAGAAACTCCTATACCACAACAAAACAACAACAGCTTCTCCCTTCAACCAGCCCAAATTGATACTGTACGAAAACTTCTTAAGAAATTAAAACCCACTAATCTAGCTGCTGACAACTTACCAGTCAAGGTGTTTAAGGCTAGACACTGAGTAATTGCCTATCTTGTAGCCATTTTAATAAACAGATCTATATCAGAACACCATGTTCCTTCCATCTGGAAAACCTCTCACATAATTCCTGTCAATAAAGGTGGCAATTTCACTGAGCTGTCTAATTACCACCCTATTGCAATCCTACCCCCACTATCTAAGATACTTGAAAGAATTGTTCATAAGCAAATCATGGACTACTTACACACACTAACAAATTATTCATCAATACCCAACATGGTTTCCGCCCAGACCAAAGTACTACCACTGCACTTACGTCATTTACTAACACAGTCAATTATCACAGAAATAATGGTAAATACGTATCTTCCATCTTTCTAGACTTATCAAAAGCCTTCGATATGCTAGATCAAACAAACTCATATATGCCCTCTCTGAGATGAACCTATCTCACTCAACTCTTTCCTGTTTCCAGAGCTACTTAACTGGATGCCAGCAAGCTGTATGTTGGCAGCAAAATCTCTCACCCTTACTTCCAGTGATCCCAGGAGTTCCCCAAGGCTCTATACTAGGCCCTCTGCTCTTCTCAATATTCACAAACAACCTGTATACCTCTGCCACTCTTCCCACTATTATCCAATATGCAGATGACTCGACAGTAATATGCGCCTCCTCTACCCTACAGGAACTAGAAACATCACAAAAATCCTTCCTAGAAATTAAAACCTGGCTAACAAACTCCCACTTAATCTTAAACCCTAAAATGACCAAACTCATGCTATTCTATCCTACTAAAACTATTACACCCATCCCCACATTTAACATTGCATCTACAAACAAGACCATTATCTTACCCTCAACTCACACCAAACAACTAGGAGTGGAAATAGATGGCAACATGAGATTTGATATACACATATCCCAAACCATTAGAAAGTACACAAAAAAAAATGTGGTACACTATACAGGAACAAGCAGTATGTCACGCAAACCACTAAAGTCACTATTGCACAAACTAATCTAATCTTTATTCTTCTCTATGCATCGCCCATATTAATAAACCTAAGGAAAACCGAGCTGGCAAAACTAGACTCCTGTTACAACAAAACTGCCAGGTACACAACAAATTCACCCTTGAAGTCTTGCCACTGCTCAGCACTAAAACAACTCATTTAGTTAGAACTCCCCCAACTGTTACACTTTAACCACCTAACAATGGCTCAGAAAATCTTTTATCATCTTTTATCATCCTGAAAAATACCAGCCTACTAGAGCCTTACTCCAGTGCCAGAGCTCTTCGCTCTAGCAATAAAACCCTCATAAAAATACCAACAGCAAACAATCTTGCTGGCGAGTGCCTCTAAAACTATATAGCCAAAATATGGAATGTGCTACCTACTAACATAACATCTAACACAACCTTTAACTAAATAAAAAAAACTCTAAAAACCCACCTAACTAGCAAATGGATATGCCCATGCACTGCTTCCAAGTAAACTGTCTCTCTCTAGTGAGTCAACCTCTCCTTCTAAGCTGACTTAATATGCCTATGCTGACCTATGGTCTCTATGCTCTGATGAATTACCCACTTATGGGTACTACCAGCAAATCTAAGTATTAATGTATAAATAGATGTATAAATAGTTGCACCGAAATCTGATACACCATTTGGCATGTTGTATATTAACTGTTATAAAATTCTGTTAACCTGTATGTTATGCACACATGTACATGTATGCAGTTATTATGCTTTGTTGGAACTTTACATTTGCATTTGTATGCATTTATCATGTATTTTTTCTGTCTTTCGGAGCTTTTCTCTCCGGGCATCTGCTGAAAAAGGACATGTGTTCAGCTGGGCTTTCCCGATAAACAAATGTAAAATAAATACAATAAATAAAATTATAAAGTGTTTATGTCTATAATGGCTGAAAGAATGGCAAATATGTCACCAAAATTGATTGCTATTGGACAGTGTGGTTTTATGCAGTGGCGACAAACATTTGACAACATTAATACAACAATGATGATCCAGAGGGAAGCAAAATGTAAGAAACTTTCACTGATGTTGGTGGGTCTTGATGCAGAGAAAGCATTCGGCAGAGTAAGCTGGAACTTTATGAGTAGAGAAATGAAAGCATTTGCATTTCCTGATACAATAATAAAGTTAATTAGAAGGCTTTATGAGGGATCATCGACAAAAATTAAAGTGGGAGGGCTCCTCTCTGATAAGTTGAGTCTTAACAGAGGAGGTGGGCAGGGGTCTCCTCTTTCCCCTTTGTTATTTGCTTTATATTTAAAACCAATGGCAAAGAAAATAAAGGGTCAGAAATTCAAAGATAAACCATATAATTGGTATGGTGCTCAAGAAAATGTTGGCTTTATTTGCAGATGGCATTATTTTGTACCTGAGGGAACCAGATAAGGACATCTCAGTGTTGTGGAATATTCTGAGACAGTTCTGGGACTTTGGGGGGAATATAACATTAATGAAGATAAAAACAAAGGTTACAGCTATAAGCTATATACTCACATATGAATTGGTCTAGTAAAACCCATATTTATGGGACACGTCAAAATTAATTATTTAGCACTATGGATTAAAAAGAATTTGGTTTTGCCAGCTAAGAATACGTGGGAAGAGACTAGAAGAGAAGTTTTATACTTACCATAATGTTTCATCTGTGTTGTTTGATTTTATTCTTCCTCAACGTATGGGTTTGGATCCAACAATCGGATCTGACTTGGCCATTACTCTAGCTCGTGATCATCAACAAACTCTCAAGCTCCTTTCCTATCCATAATGCACCTAACTTCCCTCAAATCCTATTTACAGCTTGAGAAAGAGAGAGACTATATCATAATTGGAGTTCAAAACAAGGGACATACGGTGACCTTGGTGTCCTTAAAGGTATCATTCGTCTGGAAGTTGTTTGTGAGAAATGGAGGGGGGATGGAGGGTGAGGAGTTGAGGAAGAATGAAAATGGACAACACAGATAGAATGTTATGATAAGTACATAACTTATTTATCTGATGTTCTCAGTTTTCATTCATTCTTCAACATATAGGACAGAGTCCCCAGCTACCTAAATTGCTGTGAGTGGACTCAAAAGAAGGATATTCATGAGTACGGTTGAGCCAAAGGCTGCTCTTCCCCTCAAGACCAGATCTAGTTTGTAATGAGTAATAAAGGTATGAGGATTTGACTAAGTAGCAGCCGCACAAATATTATTCATGGATGCTGTAGACTAGAATACAGTAGAAGTAGCCATAGATCTAGTGGAATGAGCCATTAATGGTTTTGGTAGGGGGAGATTCAATTTAGTTTGGACAATAGAGATGCAATCCATCAACTATCTTATAGTTATCTTTGTGAATGGTTAATCCATCTTGTGATGTGCAAAGTAAACAAAGAGCTGGTCTGACTTTCTAATTTGTTCTGAAATTCTTCTTGCAGATGTAATTGCAACTGAAAAGGTAGTCTTCCAGGTCAAGAACTTTAAATCACATTTAGCTGCAGATTCAAAGGGAGACTGTGGCAAGGCTTGTAATGAGTTTCCTACACACTCTTTTGTGTTTAGAGTTTTAGGTCAGGTGATTCCTGACATTAAAGGTGGCCCTTATCAGTTACTACTTGAGCGTCAGGAGTTAATATGGCAGTTAAAACTGCAATCTTATAAGACCCCGGGATTGAATGATAATGTATCTCTTTCATGTGTTTTGAAATTGAGGAGTCTGACCCGTTAGGTCAATGAGTTTATTTTTGTTAGTATAGTATTTATTAAGTGTCTGTATATAGAACAGACTTTGGTGTCGTTTTTAATTATGTGTTTTGTAGGTTATTTTATTCATTATAACATGTTAGTTTAATTTATATTTTTTTAGTATAGCCATATAAGGAGTGTTCATTGTTTTAATTAATTCCTATCACCTGGTCAATTTATACTATTTAAGCTGTGTCAGTTCTCTTGTTTTTTTGTCTGATGAAGTTTGGCTATAGCAGCTGAACGAAAAGTGTATTTAAATAAAGAGCTTAACGTTTATTTTACAATTGCCCTAGTTCTTCGTGCTCCAGTGCTTATTTTTTGTTTTTTGTTCAGATTTGTTTTTGTTGCTTGTGCCTTTCAAGGCTTGCACTACCAAATGTAAATTCCATGATGGTACAGGATCTTTATAAGGTCTAAGTAGAAGAGTGCCTCTCAAAAATGCTTTGCATATTTTGGAGGAAGCCAAGGAAGAATTCAGAAATCCCACATGGAAATTCAAAACAGCTGAAAGTTGGAGTTTAATAGTCAATGAACTAGCACCCTCCTTAAATAAACTCACAAAATTTCAAGAACAAAATGTATCAAGGCTGAAAATGGTTCTGTCTGATTCTGTTCTGTCCAATAAACATATCTTCTCCATTTACTTCTGTAGAGTTTTGTCGTAGAGGGTTCATGGAAAGATAACAGAATAGAACGGACAGTCGAAGAGACCGCAGGTTGCCTGGCTATTAATGGAATTGGAGAAAAATTGCAGTCAGTTTGAGGTTTGAGATGTTAAAGTGAATCATTTCTGTCGGGTGAGACAGAAGGTCTGGAGTTGGATCCAGAATCCAGTGTGGGTACCAAAGATGAGGCCAAAGGAAGAGAACCAAATCTGTCAAGGCCAGTAAGATGCAATGAGGATAACTTTGCTCTTTAACCTAGCTTATCAAGGGATAAGTGTACAGAAGACTGGGGGACCAGTCAGGGAGTAGAGCATCCCTTTGTGACTCCCCAAGTGGGGGGGCTAGGGCAAAGAAGCTGCAGCACTTGTTTAGGGGAGATTAAAAGAGATCACAGCAAGGCTGGCCCCACTGATGGAAAATCCTTTCTGTTACTTTGTTGTTTAGAGACCACTCATGAAGTCATAAGATGGACCTGCTCAGTTTGTCTGCTATCACACTGGACTACCCCGAAATGTGCATTGCAAATAGAAAGTGGTTGGAGTAAATCACCTATTGCCACATCCTAAGGGCTTCTCAACACAGGGGGAAAATTTGGTTCCCCCTTATTTGCTGATGTACCAAACTACTGACATGTTGCCCTTTGAATCGCAATTGTTCTGAGAGGAACAGAGTCTTGGAAAGCTTGCAACACCAAAAGCACTGCTGTCATTTCCAGAACATTGATGTGCAAGTTGGCCTCTTCAGGGTAACAAGTGCCTTGGACTGTCTTCCCCAGAAAATGCCCCCCCCCCCACCCAATTTGGGAAGTGTCCGTGGTCACTATGGCCTTGGGATGAGGGAGAATGAAAGGACGACATTGCAACAGTTGTGACTGCATCCACCAGGAAAGATATTCTTTGCATACCTGAGTTATTCTTATCATTGGCTACATGGGATTATTGAGAATTGACCAACGTGTTTGTAGCATCCATTGCAGAGTTCTCGTGTCATATCTTGCAAAAGGAAATAAGATTATTGCTGCTGACATTGATCCTAGGGCTTGCAGAATCAACCGGGCTAGAATTCAGGTACTGCCAATTATTTTCTTGACCTGATTTCTTATTGTTTGTACTCTCAAAAGGGGAAAAGATGCTACCATAGATACTGTGTTGAACATTGCTCCTATGAATTCCAATGCCTGAGTTGGTTGTAATTTGTGTTGTAATTGATGGTTATTCTGAGATTTGAACAAGTCTGCAACACTTGGTCTCATGCCTGTACCAGTTTATGTCTGGTCAGGGTGGTAATGCGCCAGTCATTCAAATATGGAAATACCTGGAATTCCTGCAGTCAGCTACTGCTACTGCCATGCACTTGGTGAACACCATGGGGGCTGTGGTGAGGCCAAAGGGCAGTGTTCTCTATTGGTAATGACTAGCTCCCAACTGGAAGCATAAGAACCTTCTGGATCATCTGGTCATTTTTATGTGATAGTATGCATACCGAAGGTCTATCAAGCACGTTAGTCATCCTTGCTCAGAAAGGGTAGAATGGACTGAACCATGACCATCCGGAACTGGGTGTGTTCAACACAATGAGATCTAAAATCGGTCTCCAGTCCCCTGTTTTCTTTGGCACTAAAAAGAATCTTGAGTAAGTTCCAGATTCTATTTGGTCTGGAGGGACCTCTTGGATGACTTTTTTTTCTAGCAGCTTTTCTATTTCCAGTGCTGCTGCTTCCCACTAATTCTGATTAGGTGGAACATTGGGGATTTTCCTGGGTAACAGGAGTGAAAGGAAGAAGAGAGTAATATAACCTCTGGAAATGATTCCCTGCATCCAAGTATTCTTTGTTATGTTTAGCCAGGCTTCCTGGTGCAGAGATAAGTGACCCCCAACTGCCTCCAGAGGAAGGCAATCATGCCTCTGTTCAGGACCACTGAAAGGGTCTGTCGGAAAAAGTATCTAGACCCTCAGTTTTGTGGGCCTCCTCTGCTACTGGGGCATCTTCTACCATTATCACTCCTCCCTCTGCCTCTGGAGGAACTATCTCCACGTGTGTCCCAGAAAGGACCCGGAGACTTCCTAAACCTTATCTTTTGACCTCCAAGTTAGTTCCTGGAAAAGGTCCATTGAGGGGTCAAAAAATGTACGCCCACTGCAGGTAGGGTCTGTCCATGGAGAGTGTATCTTTAACTGTGGGGCCAAACAAAGAAGATCTGTCAAAAGGAGCATTGATGAAAGATGACTTGAAGGGCTCCACAAAATCATAAAGGCACATCCAGGCATGCCTCCTGATGAAAATTCCTGAACCCGCAGCCCTTGAGGTGCCTTCTGCAGCTTGCAAGATGAGCCTCATGAATGAATTTACAATAGATTGAAGGGTAGCTAACTGTGAGGCCACAGAAGTTTGAGCCTCCACAGTAGTGGCCCCTGGAAGGGAGTTTGAAAGTTCCTTAATCAAGTCCCTTTGTAATCTTGTGAAGTGTGTCATGTAGTTCAGCGATCAGAGGACAAATGTCACTGACGCATATACTTACTTCCTAAATGTGTCCAGTCTCCTAGATTCTCTATTAGGAGGATGGACAGTGGAATTCTGTTCCAAGAGAGCCTTCTTTGTAGCTGTCATCATGACCATTGCATCAACTGCTACTCCTTTACTCCAATGTACTCTTCCTACTGACAGAGCCAGAATCCTGTTTGGTCTCTTGGGGATAAGCTCAATCATATCAGACTCCTTCCACGCCTGCTTAGAAACCAAATCAATGAGCTCATCAGCAGACAGAGTGACCCAGGAAGTAGACAGGCCAGTCCCAAAAGCTTCCAGAAATACTGACTCTTCAGAAGTTGGGTGTTGAGCAGACCAACCATCTTTCCGTATAAGGATCTCAAGGATGTCTCCAAATGAGATGTCATCTGGTGGTGATTTAGGAATAGTTCTCCCTCATCAAAGTCAGTAACCTTGGTGATGGACTCCTGGTGGGGGGGCATTCCAAGTGCTTCCTTTTGCATGCCCTCTTCCTAGGGACTTCTTTAGTGGGATGATCCAGAGAAGTATCAGAAGAGATAATAATACTCAGTTGGGTGGTCTAGAAGCTCTGGGCTGGCTGTCCCAGTTGTGTAGAATGCTGATGATCATGGTGCAAAGTCAGTAGAGATGTTGAGGGTGGATTTGATGGGGAAGGACCCGTCTGACCTACTGGAGCAGAGAAAACCCTCTTCACAGCCTCAAAGGTAGACCACTCCAGAGAAAAGGAAGCCAATGGAGCCAAAAAAGTGAGTTTTTGGTCCACCACCTCCCTCCACTCTGAGAGCCATCCACCTGAGATGGAAACTAGAGCTGAGCTGTCCAAAGCTGAAGTTCTAAGAGGAAGAAATGGCTCTGAGAACCTCAGAGTCAATCCCATCCCCGTGGATCTGACCTGAAGCTCTGAGAGTCATCCAGATCCGAAGAAGTCAGAGCCAGTGCACTCAGAGTAAAAGTTGTATCCGACGGCAATGTTGTCTTTGGATCTGACACAGAAGGGCCTAGAACTCTCAGATCTAAGGATTCTAACACCACAGTTTGGTTCAGAGGAGAAGGTGTTGTCATTGGAGTAGTAGCTGGATGTTGTTCCTGACCCAAGGGGTATGAACTGTGAAGGCTCCCTTCTGAAAATGCTTCATAAAGAATCACCTCATCATCCTTTCCGCATCTGCCTCCATGAGACCTCTGGAGGAACAAGAGGACACCACTGAAGGGGACTTAGAGTGCCGCTCAAGAAAAGGGGATGGCACCCTGGTTGGTACCGGATCCACGGAGGGTGAATACACAGTGTGGGGCAATGGCTTTGGATCCAGGGACTTCATATCCGAAGCCTGTCTTGTTGGAGCCGAGGTTGATGGACTGGGCAGGTATTTGTTCGGATTTGAGGATGGTCGAATCACAGAAGACTTTGGATCCAATTTCTCTCCTTTCTTCTTTGGCTCCGAGGATGTAGAAGAAGAATCCAGGATCTGGACCTTTTTGAAGGGTCTTTAGTTTTAATTTTTGGAGGTTGAACTCAAGATATGGCTTCAGAGAATGGAGTCAGCAATAAACCCTTTAAGATTAGCTTATTTTTCCTCTCAGATAAGGCACATGGATTGAATCCATGGCAAATGTCACAATCTTAGTTAAGATGGTCTGATTCTAAACAGTAGACACAGAGAGGGTGGGCATATGAATAGGGCATTTTATGCCCATATCTCTCAACATTTTTTAAAGCCTTTCTCAGACATAATGTATAAAATTGTTATACAAAACAGCAGAAACTAGAAGAAACACTAAGAGAAATCTTATAACCAGGAATAAGCAGAAGAAAAAAGTAAGTTAACAGAAGTTTTTTTTTTTTTTTTTTTAAGACTAGAAAGAAGTATAATACCTTTATTGGGAAAAGTTAAATGGGGGTAGGAAAGGCCTACCAATGATGGTAGTGAGAATACACTAGAAGTGCATATAAAGGATAATAAAAGCAAAAACATTTACAGTATAAAGTATGAAATGAAGAGATTTACAAAAGGTTAGTGATTAATGAAAGGATTTTAAGAAATATCACTTAACAAGTTCACTCAAGAGCTGTAGTCCACCATGTCTAGTCACGAAAGCAGTAAATGATATCTGAGGGAAATTAGGCATGGTGCATTATGGGTAGGAAAGGAGCTTTAGAGTTTGTTGGTGACCATGAGCTAGAGTAACAGCCGAGTCAGATACGAGTGCAGGCTCTGAACCCATATGTTGTGGATTGAATGAAAATTAACAATATCAGATCAAAAGATAACACAAAAACTGAGAAACAAGAAGCTCTTGCCTATGGCTATGGATAGTAAAAATGTTTTAGTCCCTTTAGTTTTATAGACAGGTCAGGCATACTTTTATCAACCAGAGGAGAAGTTGCGGACAGTAATTGATTAAGTGTTGAATGATTTTATTAAGGAGGGGAAGAGGGCAAGATTCAAGTGGGATAAGTTGATCATCCCAACAGAACAAGGAGGTTTAGGATTACTTGATTTGAAAGGATACTTTAGAACTACATAGTTAAGGCTCTTATACATACACAGGAAGAAAGCTATAATTCAAAGTGAAAAATGATAATAATGAAGCAGGGGGATAATTCAAGAAATAAGGAAAGAATGGGATTTTGGACATAGATTCTTAAGGAGAATAACAGCAGGCATACAGACTATTATATTTATAAAGAAGCAGAAAGTAGACTAAGAACTAAACCAACATTGGAATGAGCAAATGAGATTCTGCCAATAGGGATTACTGCAATTAGGAGTGCAAAGAATAGATGCAAGGAGGATGGAATTTACTGGAGGAAGCTGGCAAAGGAACCAAGGTATTGAGAACAAATAGAGAAGGAAAGGTAACAGAACGGGAAGAGACCAAGAAGACCTTTGAATTGCAGGGTAGTGATTGCCTTACTTATCAGAGATTACTATCAAAGTATAGACAAAGAGAAAGGGCCAGGGGAATCTTAAATGACAGACCTGCACTGGCTGAGTTTTTATTTAACTGTAGAATATAAGCTGGTTTTAAAAAAAGGGATAATTATTTGGGTATATAAAATATTTCATGTTAAGTATATGAATCAATCAGAAGAGGTCATAAAAGGTTGGGAAAAGAGATTAGATATGTAATTCACAAAGAAACAATGGGAGGACATATGTATGGCTCCCAAATATGCAACAACGTCTAGAAGATGTAGGATTTTTGTCCGGAAGTGTTTCCATAGATATTTTTATACCCCAGTTAGACTCCAAAGATTTTTTTCTCTCAGGTAGATGGCAAATGTTGGATGTGTGATGGAGAAGAAAGAGGTAACTGAGAACACATGTTTTGAGAGTGTAGTAAGCTGGCAGACTTTAAAATTATCTTCAGAGCACTATGTCAGGAATACTAGGTGAGCAAATGAGTGTAACTAAGGAAATCATTTGTTGAGATGGGAATCTTGGGGTATAGGATCTGAATTTCCTAGACATTTTAAGGTCTTGATATGTTTAATTATAGTGGCTGCCAAAAAAGCAATTACCAGGAAATGAAAATCAAGATCTAAACCAACTATACTTAAAGTAGTGAGTATTGTAACAAAGATAAAAGAACAAGAAAGTGTGATCTTTAAAAAAGGCTAGGAGTTAACTACATAGAAAAATGGAAATTGAGGGAACAGTACATGCAGAAAAATGTTTTGAAGGAGGAGGAAGAATGAGTTTTAAGAGAATGCAGGAACTGAATCCTTTTTGTAATATTCCCTAAATTATAATATATATATATATATATATATATATATATATATATATATATATATGTGTGTGTGTGTGTGTGTGTGTGTGTGTGTGTGTGTGTGGAGTCTGCATGTTCTCCCTGTGTTCATGTGGGTTTTCTCTGGGTGATCCGGTTTCCTCCCACATTATAAAGACATGCATCTGGAGCATTTCTCCCCAGGCCTCCAGTGAAAATTGGCTTCATTCCAAGTTGGACTTTCCCAGTTAACAAATGTTAAATAAATATATGATGTATAATGCTTGTGAATTTGTTAATAAGGTTTGATTACTTTCATATTAATGTAAGTTTACCTATGTCATGAGTGATAATTCAATAAAGGTGTTTAAAAATATTTTACAATACATAATCTCATCAAGTCATTAAATAATTCATTTTTACTAGGATGGTATGCATGCTGAAGGTCTAATGAGCACATCCAATTGTCCTTTCTCAGAAATGGGAGAATGGACTGAACCATGATCATCCATAACTTGGTGCATCAAACTGATTTGTTTAAGTTGGGAGATCCAAGATTGGTCTCCAGTCCCATTTTTGTTTGGCACTAAAAAGAATCTAGAGTAAGTTTCAGATTCTAACAGGACTGATGGGACCCCTTGGATGACTCTTTTTTTTCTAGCAGCTTTTGTATTTGAAGTACTGCTTGTTTCCTCTGACTGGGTGGAACATGGGGGATTTTTCTTGAGATTGGAGGTAAATGGGAAAAGGGTATTGTATAACCTCTGGAAATGATCATCTGCACCCAAGTATCTGTTGCTGTCTCTAGCCAGGCTCTCTGGTGCAGGGGCAAATGACCCCTGACTGCCTCCAGAGGTGGACAATCAGGCCTCCTTTCAGGACCGTTTAAAAGGCCTATTAAAAAACAAATCTCTAGACCCTTGGTTTTATGGGCCACCTCTGCTATGAGGGCAGTGTCTACCATTGGAGTTCCCCCGCTACCTCTGGGAGAACTCCCTCCAAGTGTGTCTTGGAAAGCACCCTGGAACTTTTTGAACCACATTTTCCCAGTACTTCATTGATTCCTGGAAAAGGATCTTTGAGACATGGAAAAACATACTCCCCATGGCAGACAGGGTCTTTCCATCCGTTTCACACCTGGATAATGTGTCTTTAAATTTGGTGCCAAACAAAGATGTACCATCAAAGGGAGTATTAACAAATGAAGACTTGAAGGGCTCTGCAAAATCACATAAGCGCATCCAGGCGTGCCTCCTTATGGAAAGGCTGGAACCTGCTGCCCTTGAAATTCCTTCGGCCGCATGCAAAATTAGACCCATTGACAAACTGGAAATGAATTGCAGAGTAGCCAACTGAGACATGACAGATGCCTGTACCTCATCAGAAATGGACCGTGAAAGGGTATCAGAGAGTTCCTTAACTAGGTCTCTCTGTAACCTGGTGAAATGTTCCAAATAGTTCAGAGACCTTAAGGTGAAGGTCACTGAAGCTTAGACATGCTTCCCAAATCTGCCCATTGCCCGAGACTCCTTGTTTAGTTGATGACAGTGGAATTCTCTTTGTTGAGTTCCTTTTTAGTGGCCGCCATCATGACCACAACATCAACAGGCACCCCTTTTGTCCAAAACTGTTTGTCTTCTGGTGCTGTCATGATTTTGCCTGGTTTCATGGGGATTGGTTTAGTGGTGTCCAGGGCCTTTCATGCCCACTGAGAGATCGACTCTGTGAACTCATTGATGGGGTGGAGTCACCCAGGAGGTACACGGACCAGTACAGAATGGCTCCAGGAATACATACTCCACAAGCAAAAGGTTGCAGGACTTTCAGCCACCTCTCTGCCTCAGGATTTTAAGGATGTCTCTGAAATGGACATCTTCAGGAGGTGACCATGGGGACACTTCACCTTCATCAAAGTCTGTATCTTCTATGACTGACTCCTCTGGAAAGTCTAAGTGCATACTCTTGCATGTTCTCTTCTTAGGGACCTCCTCAGTGGGATGCTCTGGGGAGGTATCAGAAGAGGTTGGAACACCCTGCTGGGAAGCCAGGGGTTTCAGTACTAGCTGTCCCTGTGGAGAGGATAGATGAGACTCCAAGTGAAGAGATGGCAAGCTTGCATATTGAGGCTCTGAAGTGAAGGGAATCAATTTTGTCATGAAAGCAGACAAGGCCCTCTCCATAACCTCAAATTCAGATCCCCCCAGAAAGGAACAGACCCCTGATCCAGAAGGGCAAGCCTTTGGACGATAGTTCCTCCCTGCTCTAAAGAAAACTCATCTAAGGCTGAAGTCAGAGCGAAAGGAACAGACCCCTGATCCAGAAGGGCAAGCCTTTGGACGATAGTTCCTCCCTGCTCTAAAGAAAACTCATCTAAGGCTGAAGTCAGAGCCAAACTAACCCATGCTGAGGCCCCGAGTTGCACAGATGGCTCCAAAAACATTGAAGTTGACTGTGACACTCAGGACCCAATAAGGTAGTACCGGTTCCAAGAGCTCCCTGGCTCCAATGTAACCAAAGAGCTCAGAGCAACCTTCAGATACGAGGATAAAGAAATTCTCAGATCCAGTGCAGACAGACCCAGCTGACTTGGATCTGATAACTCCAAGACTGAGTAGGGAGTCAGAGGAGGAATGTGCAAAGGGGGTGTAGTGGAAGGTTGGATCTCCTGACCCAGTGGGACAGGAGCCAACAGGATGCTTGACATGATCTGCACCAAGAGAATCTTTCTCACTAACCTCACCACATCTGTTTCCATAAGGCTCCTGGAAGAGTGAGTGGACACTAAGGAAGGAGACCTAGGCCTCTCCAAAAAAGGAGAAGGAACCCTGGAAGGAACAGGGTCTACTGAGGGAGAGTATCTAGTCTTTGGAAGGGCCTTTGACTCAAAAATTGAATCCAATGCTTTTGGTGTCGGATCCAAAGCTATCTGGTCTGACAGGTGCCTAGGCCTCTTAAGCTTCAGATCCAAAGGTGAGATTCCAGAGAGCTCTTGGAACTGGTACTACCCTATTGGGCCCTGAGTGTCACAGTCAACTTAGAGGTTTTTGGAGCCATCTGTACAACTCGGGGCCTCAGCATGGGTTAGTTTGGCTCTGACTTCAGCCTTGGGAGAGTTTTCTTTAGAGCAGGGAGGGACTATGGTCAAAAGGCTTGCCCTTCTGGATCAGGGGTCCTGTTCCTCTCTGGGGGGATCTGCCTTTGAGGTTATGGAGAGGGCCTTGTCTGCTTTCACGGCAAAGATGATTCCCTTTGCCTCAATCTGATAGTCCTTTTTTGTTTTGATTTGGATCTGAGTATGAAGTTAAATCTGACAATTTAGAAATTTTCTTTTTAGGATCCAATGAGTCAGATGAATCTGAAATAGGTCTTTTCTTAGCCTTCTCCAAAGTTTTCATTGAAGCCGAAGAAGTACTGGGAGAAGGAGATACGGTCTTTTTTGTTTTCACAGAAAAAGAGGAAGGGAGTAACCCTTTTAGAATAAGTTTATTCTTTCTTTCCACCAGACCTCTTGGGTTGAAGGAATGGCAAATGAAGCAGTCCTCCTAGAGATGGTGAGTACCTAAACAATAAACACATAAGGTATGTCTATCCAAAAGCAGTAGCTTGTCTCTGCATTTGGTACAATTTTTAAACCCGCCCGGTTTGTTGGACATGTTGACACAAGTTTAACAATTATGCTTGTAGAGAAAACACAAATAGTAACAGAAAAAGATATATATATATATATATATATATATATATATATATATATATATATATATATATACTAGAATAAAAGGAAAGAGAGAGAAAATGACTACCAATAATGGTATTAGGATAGAAAATATAACTTAAAGTGCAGAAGCGGGGACAGTACTAATTATAGTACACAAGAAGTACACAAGTACCAAAAGGAGAAAAAAATAGAGAAAGTTTTACAATAAAGTTAGAAAGGTAATTAGAATGAGAAAACAGCTTTTAAAAGGAAAACATTTAACATATCTGAAGAGTCACTTGAAAGCAAAGTTACGCCATGTCTTTCACTGGAATTGGCAAACGAGATATGAGATACTTGGGGTTGGTGCATTGTGGGTAAGGGGAGTAGTTCAATAGTTTTCTGGTTGCCACGATCTTTTGCAAAGGCTGAGTCTGAGCTGAGGGATCAGATCTGAACCCATAAGTTGAGGACAGAATGAAAATTTACATCAAATCAGAGCAACAACTCTGTTCATAAAGAAGTCTCTTATTTATGAATGGAAAAAGAAAACATCTGCACTGTTATGTTAATGTTCAGTTTACCACAGATCCCCCTCATACCAAAATACCTGTAACTGAGCAAAAGGACCCCATATGCAAGCTTTTCAGTTTTTATTACAGCATTTATTAAAGAATTTTATTATAAGTCTTTTTTTAATTACATACCTTATATGTACTAATAATTGCTTTCCTAGTCTTAATGTCTTTTAGCGAATAGCATAGCAAGTCTTCCAGATCTCTTCCTAGTGACATCATCATTGAAGACAGGATACATGTGAGTGTCTGATAGTTTCATGAAGAAAGCAGTCTTGAAATGTTGTAAAACCAGAGGTTATCTAAATGATTGCAAAAGTCTCAGGTATAAGCAGCAATTTAAACATTTTCCATTAATGTGAAATTTTATTGCGGTTTGTTTACCATGGATTTTAAAGTCAAATATCTTATTTATTAAAACAATCATAAGAAATATGCTGATTACTATTAATAAATTATCATAAACTATACAACATTCAATAAACAGGCCTAACTAGAATAAGAGCTTAACAGACATTCACTGATATCAAATATAACATTCACAGACTAATTAAACCTTACTTAATGCAAACTTGTTTGTTGCTATCTGAAGAAACATAAAAGAGAAGTCTTTATAGAAAAGAAACAATATTTCTACTTCTATATTCCAAATTTATGGCAATAATGATTTCTAAAATCCAGATGAAGGGGAGTTTATTTTTTACAAAGTCCGTAAAAATAAATGTAAACAAAGAAACATTAATCATATTAATGATTTTGTTAATAATTCTATTAAAAGAAGAATTTGTTTTGGGCTTTTGAGATGCAACTGCATTTTTCAAAATTACGATGTCTTTTTAATGTTGTTGTTGAAAATATCCATTTCATATTCAGTCTTGTGAAATGATAATTATTACTGTTAACAAACAAAATGGTTTCATTCAAAGTATAAATACTCTTGCTCTTGTATGTAAAGTCATCTTTAGTCTTGCTGGAAAAGAAGTTAAAATTTATGTCCTTTTTAAGAGCTTACAAAACAAAAAAAGTTTTTTATACTTTTAACTGCAATAATACCATGTAACTGTGTTCCATGCAAAGCTACTTTATTGTAAAATAATAAAACTGTTCAAACTAAGTAGGATGAAAGCATTTAACTGTTTTTTACTGTCTTATTCTTCTACAATAAGGAGATCTTGCATGGAAGATAAAGATTTGTGTTCTTGCAGCTATTAGTAACTATTTCAATCACAAGTGGAAGTTATGCTAATGTTGAAGTATTTCGCACCTTTTTGTTGCAAAATTATTTTTAAACCCAATTTTATTTTTCTCAAACTTCTATTGGATAATTGGTCCATGCAGTTTTGCGGATAAGCTCTTTAGATGTGACATAAATGTTATATTTATGAATGTAGGTGAAATATTTGCTTTGGATGTCAGATTCCTCATTTATCTATGAGCCTCCTCTATAGGTTCCAGCAAATGTAATACTTTAGGGAGCTATGATGTAAACAGAAAATATTTTGTCCTTCAATAATTTCAGGTGCTCCATAAATTAGATGTTAATTCTTCCAAACCTATTTTCTATGTCTTTTTTTGTCTATCAACCGAGTATTTTATTTAAGAAAAATTCTTTCTTGTATTCTTCCTGTTTAAGCCTCCCACCCACGTCATTTAGGACATTTCAATACATTTTAATTTTTCTTCTTGCTTCTGTACTATTGACTTTAATAATTCAGTTTCATTGTCACAGTTATCTAGTATAAAGTCCATCTTTTTTTGAAATTATTTTTTTTTAATTGTCAAGTCCTAAATTGCTGTAACTAAATGTTGCAAGTCATTTTAGAGAGAGGCCTCAGAAGCAAGCATTGAGCAGTACATATTCTTGTTACGTCTTCAATTTCTGTTCAGCCAGTATTCTTTTGCTATCAAACTATTAAAAGAATTAGGTACATTTAGAATCCTTCTAATGAATTTTTCTCTGAGAAGTATTCTTTTTCAAAGTAAAAAATTATACTTCTTTCAAGAACTTGTGGAAGAAGAGTTCAATATAAAGATGTTTCCTGCCACAAAAACACCAACACAGCTGAACTAAAACAGTATATTATTATTATTATATTATTATTTTATAAAATGCTGTTTTATTTTAGCAATGCTGGTGTTCTCTTGGATTTTTATCTTTGAAACTGCTTTTATTGAGAGATACACACATTCCTTTCCCAGATTTTCTTTACTTGGATGATGTTTCCTGTCAAATTCAATAGATTAAAGAGGAGCATCAACTAGTGATGCTATATGGCTGCCATCTTGGATCTCACATAAAATGAATGGCCTTGTTACAAATTAAATAAAATATTGAAAAAATAAAAATATTTGTCTTTGCATTTACATAATGCAATATAATTAATCTGAGGATTTTGTTTGTGTCTTAGCTGTGTTATTTTCTCTCAAGGCAAACAAATACATTTTAAGACTGGCTCTCACATTTCACTGGAACAATTGTGCACCGCTGTTTGAGTTTTTGCATGAAATATTGAGCTCCCATGACTGCTGCACATTTTTCTGATGTTCCTTATTTGTCATGTCAGCCCTGTCTTCTGTATGGTTAAATGTATTATTTATTTGGTTTTCTCTGTGTAAAAATATGATCAGATACCTTCTTTATACACAGGAGTTCACAGGTTGACAGGCGCATAGGGTTTTACTAAGCTTATGGCCAAAGGAGACCATCAAGAACTATAACTACATTGCCCAATACTGTGGAAGACCAACAATGCACTCCATTAATTAGAATTTCTCTGCATATCCCTGTGAAAATTTGTGATCACCCATTCAGTCATCCACAGTGGTCTTAAAGGGTTGTGAGGAAAATATTCTACTTGATAGTTAAGGGCAGCCTATTCCAGAAATGGAGTATACATTGGATTATGTATTTGCCACAATATGTAGTGTTGTTGATGTGGTAGGATAGGTTTAGGTCTCCAAAACAGGTGTTTGCTTTAACACTGTTTTTTGAATTGCATATGTATAATAGGGCGAGAGGAATTTCCAGTTTAAATGAATGTATACCTTCAGTTGAATGCTTTAATGACAGAAAGAAATTTGACAAAGTGGCATAAAACCAAGTAGTATCTCACAAAGAAAAGACAAAATTCAGCAAGTGAAATTCAAATACATTTTTCAGTACCAACAATCCATACCACAAACCCCACATGCCAGGAACATGACTCTCACACCTAAACTATTTAACTATTCTATCTCCAAGGTCCCATATTCTCAGGAAAATTATAATTCCTTTTCTCTGAGGCAGCATGATGTTAGAGTTGCAATACTGAAGTATCAGGTTTGGCAGAGCCACACACATGGTGGGATTCAAGGATGTTTGCCCCTGAAAAATCAAATAAATCACAAAGCTTCTCCTAATGTTTCTTCATTTTGATTATATGGCACAATTGTGATTTTTGTTTTAATTATCTGAACCTGTGAACAGGATATAAGTGCAACCCACAGGACGCATGTATTGTACAGATGGATTAAAACCACCCAGCAAAGATGGCATCTTAGTTGACTGGTGCCTAGAAGCTAAAGAATGAAAGAATGTTTCAGAGTACATTACAAGTGCTTGAGGAACATTAGTTAATGCCTCATATTGTTATACTCTGAACAGTGATTTCAGCAATAATGTGCATCATGTTACTGAAGGTTACCAATCAATACAGATATGAATGCAGAGTCAGTAGCTAACAATCATGCTGATTGAGTACTGGTCTTATGGACTGTGATGTGATTCAGTCAGTGAAATCAGTCACACCAAGTTGCTCTTAAATATCTACAATGATTCACTTTGCTTAACGTATACATGGCATAAATTCAGTCTGCATACATCCTTTAACTAAAGAAAAATTCTGTTTTTTTAGATTCAGTACATAACAAACCAGTTATATTCAACTGCTGAATGTTCAACATTCAAAGCATATTTTAAGTGCAGTTCACTTTGCAAAAGTAAGAA
This sequence comes from Protopterus annectens, assembly GCF_019279795.1. Lineage (NCBI taxonomy): Eukaryota > Metazoa > Chordata > Ceratodontiformes > Protopteridae > Protopterus > Protopterus annectens. The sequence goes on along the minus strand of NC_056733.1, from coordinate 1,496,308,995 downwards.
AATGCAGTTAAGTTGCTAGTAAATTATGACAAAATTTGACTATTCCACTTCCTGGAGTTATGCTCCCTACCTGCATTCTGAAGAAAAAGTGACTATTTATTTGACATTTAATTACTGGATAAGTCTGGCTGGGCATAAATCCAATTTTCAGTGGAAGCCTGAGGAGAAAAGCTCCATAAGACATAGTACAAACTGGATATATGCATATATATATATATATATATATATATATATATATATATATATATATATATATGGATCTACCTGAGTAGATCGACACGTCATAACACCGACAAAGCGCCAGAAGATCGACAAGGCAGAAGACTGACGGAGGAAGACACCGACGCTGAGAACACTGAGATGGGGAAAGGATGTTTAAGTATGCGGTACTGACGGCCGTTAGGGTGCGAGTAAGGTAAGTGTGCGATGTTGACGGTCTGTAGGGATAGGGGTGGGATAAGTGAGTTAGGGTTAGGGCGCGGGTTAGGTAAGGGTGCGAGTAAGGTAAGTGTGCGATGTTGACGTTCTGTAGGGATAGGGGTGGGATAAGTGAGTTAGGGTTAGGGCGCGGGTTAGGTAAGGGTGCAGTAGTGATATTTTTTGGGTTAGGGGCAGGTTAAGTGAGTTAGGGTTAGGGCGCGGGTTAGGTGAGTGTGAGATAGTGACGGACCTTAGGGTTAGGGTTTCGGTTAGGGTTGTAGATAGTTGTGTATGTAAGGGTTAGTGTTGGTTTGTAAGGGTTTTGGTGTGCTTGTGTTGTGTGTGTGGGTTTTGGACAGGGGATTTGTTTTGTTTGTTGTTATGATGTGTCAAGTGTATGTGGTGTCGTGTTTGTGAACTGTCGATCATGTGGTGTCGGTGAAGTAGTAGTCGGTGTTTTGAACTGTCGATGTTGTCAGGTAGATCCATACATATATATATATATATATATATATATATATATATATATATATATGATCTTAGAAATATACAAGTAGTAAATTACAATACATTATACAACTGAGATCAATATAAGAGAAAAAGCAAGATTACATCAGAGACAGGCAAAAAGCATACATATGCATATATAATCATCTAAGTATATTTGAATAGTATGGAGAAAAAAGTAATACGGTACAGGAGGTACAGAAACAGAAACTTGAGAATAAGAAGAATATTATAGGCTAATAAAGTCAAAGAAAGGTGGTGAAGAAGAATGTAAAAAGAGTTAAAAATTACACTATAAGAGGAAATAAGAGAAAAATAATAATAGGCATTAAGACCAGTTAGAGAGATAGTGGATGTATAGTAGATTGCAGGGAGGAAGGAGTCTGGATGAGAAAGAGAAGAGGGACAGTGTAAAAAATATAGGAGGGGGGAATAAATGGATCAGTTTAACCTGGAGAAAGCAAGTTCAGATCTTGGAGCTGAGAATGTATTCTTTTAGGGAATGCTTACAAGTGGGACTTGTAGGTGTTCATCTAATGTCTATAGGAATCTTCTAGGTTTTGGCTACTATGCAGGAGTATAAACTATGTCCTATTTTTTTTAAGTTTACTGGTTTCTAGAAGCTGTTTCTCAAATGAGAGAAGTAGATTGCTAAGATGGTACTATTTGAGAAAGTTACTGATGGATGGAAGCAGAAAGTATCATATATCATTTTATGGGTAAGTAAATGTTGAGTGTACTTGAGGTAATTGGGCAACTCAAGCTGGTTTAATGTTTTCAGAGCAAAGCAGTGATATGACATACTGGTTATAAATCTAGCTACCTTGTTATAATATAGTTCTAATTTTGTGATTAGGGAGATTTGATGACTGGTAAGGACTGGTGAAGCATACAGTAGAGAAGGTAGAAGGTAAGTGTTTGCCAGTATTACTCTGGAGGAATTGGTGAGAAATTTTTTTTTTGGATCTGTAGAGCATAGTGAGTTTTTCATGTGCATTTGTAAACAATTTTGTAAATGAAGATCAAATTTAAGTTGATTATTAATTGTGATGCCTAGTAAATTGCTATGAGATATGATTTTTATAGCTGACTGAGAGAAGTTATTTGGAAGCTGTTTTTTGACAGGTATTAGGGATTTGGGAAGAAATAGTAACAGCTTGATTTTATTGGGATTTAGGAAGAGTTGGTTTTCACACAACCAGCGTTTAATGGGTTTGAAGGCATTTTGAGTTATGGAGTGTAAATGGGAAAAAGTGTTTGATGAGCAGATGAAAGTGGAGTTGACAGAGTACTGAATGAGGGAAGCCTCTGGGGAGGATTATGTAAGTCATTAATAAAGATGTTAAAGAGAAGTGGTCCAAGGATAGATCCTTGGGGCAAACTTGTATTAGCTGGGAGAAAAGTGGAGTATGTAGACAGCCATTTTACAGATTGCTGCTGGTAAGAAAGGCAATTAGTGAACTAGCTGAGTGTTGTGTTATACAGACCAAGTGGAGACATTTTAGAGAGTAATTTGGAGTGAGAGGCTGTGTCAACATCTTTGGGGAGATATAAAGACAGTGAAGAGACCAAATTATTATTATCTCTAGCTTTGATTATGTTACCTAAGAAAGCAACCAGGGCAGTTGTTCTGCTATGGTATGGGCAAAACCTGTGTTGGGTAGAGATTAGTAGATTTTCTTGAAGAAGGTATTGTACGATTTGTTGACGTATGCACTTTTGTAGAATTCTAGAGAGAGGGATGTAAGATAGTGATAGCCTAATGTTTGTTATTTCAGAGGAGTTACCACTTTGTGAAGATGTATGATGTAGATTTTTTCCATAGAAATGGGACATGTGATTCTTGAATGGATCTATTGATCAAGATGGAGACTGGATAAGCAATGGAAGTAGCTGCAAGCTTTAGATATTCAGTAGGTAGGCTTTCAAGAGAGGGTAAGCTGGGCTTGAGCTTACAGACTAAATATTATATATATGTGAAGCAAAAACAGTTTTTAAGGAGAAAATAGGTTTATTGAAAGTGGGAACGTCATTGGGGCTGTTGTGGAGTTTGCATGAGATTTTGTATTAGGGTAGCAATAATGTCTATAAAATGGGAGTTAAATTTATTACCAGTTTCTATAGGAGAGATATCTGGGCAGGGGTTGGGGACATGAGGAGTTTCAGGGTATAAGATGTTGTTAATACAGGACCAACATTTATTGGGATTTTTTATATAATTATTTGTGGATCTAAGCAATACTGTTTTTTATCAGCAGTAACTTGAGTTTTAGCAAGATTACGGAGATACTTATAAGTCTGAAGGTGGGCAGGTGATTTGGTTCCTTGCCAGTTTCACCAAGCTTTGTCTCTTTTCTGCATTAATGTACAAATAGTGTGGAATAGCAAAACAGTTTGGGTGGGTTTAACAAGCTTTCTTCTGATGGGGGTAAAAGGCTATTTAGGGTACTGAGAAACAGTGAAATGTACAGCATCATCCAGAGGGAAGTTGTAAAGATTGGACTAGTTACGGGATTAAAGAACATTGTTGAAAACATCATGTTTAAAGCTGGTAAAGTTACAGTATTTCTTAAGAAGTTGTTTGTTGGAATTGTGGTTTATTAATTCCTGGACATTCATGGGATAGTGGTTATTGAGTGAGTCTGAGAGGGCTGTATTGTTTATGATCTGAAACTAAAATCCAGTCTAGAATGGAAACAGAATCTGAGGATTTGTTGATGTGAGTGTGGAAGGTTATAAGTTGTGTAAATCCATATAGGCTGATGAAAGGTGCTGCCAGTCAATGTTGACCTCACCAAGGATTGTAGTTTCATAGGCTATGGAATTTGATATCCAGTTAAGAATGTTTTCCAGGTTAGGGATATTTTTACCTGGAGGGATATACACAGCAATGATACATAGATTTGTATGATTGTTTCGTTTCAAGTTAGAAATTAGTAACTCTGCAGAGTGAAATATAGGTGGGACAAAGCATGAGGAAGAGAGAGCAAGGTGGTTTGAAAATAAGATGGCCACACCACCAGCTTTTTTGTATAATCTATCAGCATGTATAATATTGTAGCATGGGGAATGAATTTCAGATATGCTGATGTGCAGCTTAATCCAAGTTTCAGTGAGTATGACAACGTCAGGAGAGTAATAAGAATCTGGAGTGGAATGTTGTTACTTTGTTAACTATACTTCAGATGATGGAGGAGATTTTTAGGTCTCTTTGAGATACAGACGAGTAGCGGTAAGGGGGGATGGTAAAAGTGAGGAGTATGGGCTGGGATTAGAGTGTACATCACCCCGTAGGAAATAATATAAGTAAAGTAAAGGGAATAATGGCAAGTTCATATTGGGCTTATATTTAAACTTGAAAGAGTATATGGTAAAGTAGACAGCTATGTATTTTTAAAGGTGGTACTAAATTGAATGCAATATTCTGTGAGTTGGGTTGGCTGATAATGTGTGTAGAATAGGTAACAGTAGAGGATTTTAGAGCTGGTGAGATAAGTGTTATATAACATATGAGGTCTGACAGTAAATTGAGTTAAGGAATATTTAGCTAAATGAGCAACATGTTTTAACAGAGGTAATGAAAATTAAGAATTATTTCTAGAGGATGAAAAGTAGGTGATAAATTGAGGAGGATCAAGATATAAAATAATTAAATTACAGGAAGTGATTATTTCAAGATAAGTCTTGAAGTACAGGTAGTGAAGTAAAGGAAGTGATGTAGAAGGAAAGAGATGACTAAAGAACTGGAATGTGTATACAGATGAAAGGGAGGGGTCTGTGCAAGCAATAATGCCCAACAGGGTGAGTATTATTTACACAGTAACACACACCATGGAGGGCATCATTGTGCTTAGAGAATTATCTGTCTGCAAACTGTTGTGTGTTACTTACTTTTTATTATTACTATATTATTGTTTGTATATATTTTGATGTAAAATAGTTCTTCCACCTAATGTTTCAAAGTTGCTGTAGTATATGTAAATGGTTTGGAGGAAGCATTTTACATCCAAAATATAACATTTAAAAAACTGTCTAGATATTTACTTTATTTTTTGGTCCCTTACTCCTAAAATGTGTGGTTTATTACCAGTCATTGTTGATTGCAGTCACTAAATAGTAACATACATTTGACTTTCAGACTTCATTTCCTACAAAATGTTCATGTTAACACAAATCCTGTTGTTTAAGCTAGTTTGTAATTTTATAAGAATAATATTTAAAATCTGTCCCTATTTTTGAGCCTTTGCTTCTCCTTTATTTCAGGCTTTATGCAGATTTCTTGAGCTAAGAGGTCAAGAGGTATGCAAACCTCTTTACTGCTGCTGCCACTGGTTGATTGATCTCAATCTCTCTCTCTTACACACAAACACTTGCACTACTGAAAATCAATGCTAACACAAATCCTATTATTCAAGCAACTTTGTGATTTTTATAACAGTAAAATTTAAAATATGTTGCTATTTTGAGCCTTTGTTCCTCCTTTATTTTAAGCTTTGTCCAGAAACCTTGAGCCAAGAGGTCAACAGGTACACAAACCTCTTAACTGCTGCTGCTCCCAGTGCTCGATTGCTTTCACTCTTTACTGTCTCTCTCTCACTCACACACACCTTGCTTTCATGCACGCAAGCATGCATACGCTCAAACAGACAGAAACAGAAACACACACACACACACACACACACATTTTTCTTTTTCATTTATTTCTTACACTCACTAAACAGCAAAAATGCTGCTTAGCGAATGTAAAATAATGGCTCAATTGCTCAGTCGATCTCACTCTCATTCACACGCACACATACATTCATACACAGACATAAACACACACACACACACTTTTTTAATTTTCTTTTTTACTTTTATATATTTTACACTAGCTAAACAGTAAAATTGCTGCTTATAAAGCATAAAATAATGCAACCATTAGGTTACTTTCAGTCCCAAAGCAGTGGACTCATTTTTCAGCGGGCATTACCTGTAGATTAATACCTTGCTGGAGAATGTTCGTTCCCCATCAGGGTGCCGATCTACAGGTTGCCCATTCTCTAAGGTTGTAGAGGGGTTGGGTGAGAACTGAGGGTAGGGTACGGGAGCGGAGTGAGCCTGAGTTGGACAGATCTGAGCCAGATATATTTCTGAGTATCAGAAACAATCTGTTTCATCAACCAGCTGCTAGATAAGTGTTATCAATGTAATTACAGAGAAAAATAACAAAACAGTCAGCAGCTATAAATGCTTTGAGTACACATTTATTACAGGTCAGCATGGGAAGAAAAGCAGTTGGATGTATGACTAATAGGATTTTTTTTAGATTAGCAGCTTACGTGGTCAATATGGTTTAGTCTTCACTGAAAGGAGCACTAGAGGTAGGCTTAAATGCTTACTTTTCCAAAGGAAGACAAGCTGCTCATGGGTAGGAAAGCCATACATATCAAGATGCAGTGGCTTTAACAAGCCTGAACTACATAAACACATGAAATGCTCTTTTCCTTTAGGAGTAGTACTGGCTGTAAGCTACATGGTACAGATGGTTTTATCAGCTTACCTACTGGTACTTAAAGGTGTCAGTCTATTTATTGTCTGTACAGAACAAGACATTTTGCAGGCTGCAAATCCTTCTAGCAGAAGAAAAATGATTTTATGCAGAATGATAAGGAAACAAATGACTTTTGTTATTGTGTAGAAGGGGTAATCTTGCAAGCCTAGTGGCATCCAAAGGTGTCCGTCTATATATTGTCTGCACTGAATAAGATTTTTTGCAGGCTGCAAATCTTCCCAGCAGAAGTAAAATAATTTTATGCAGAAAGACAGAGAAACTAATGACTCCTGATACTGTGTGGAAGGGGCAATCTTGCAAACTTAGTGGTATCTGTGACAATGTGAGGTATTGCTAGCTATGCCATGAGAAGCAGGGCAGTGGATGTATAACATATGCCAGTACAGCTAGCTGGAATTTTGTAAAGAATTACATGTCATTTGTATATCAAACTGATTTGTACAGATGCTTGTGTTGAAAAATGTATTTGTAAAGCTGCTTGTGTTAAAAATGTATCAACAATGTGTCCTGCTGCACAGAAAATAAAATCAATATACATTTATATCAGATTGCAGTATTGTAACTGTGGAAATGTATATACATTAACAGAGGCTACTGGAAGACAAGAGGTTAATCTCAGTCCAGCTAACTTTGAAAAATAGTAAGAAATTAAATTACTTAATTTAGGCCATAAAGATTGCATCTTACAGTTCTGATTACAGCCAGAAATGAAATGTGTGTGAAAACAAGGACTATGAATCCTTGCTGTATTGTCTCTAGCAGTGAGCTAATTGCTACACTGGAATGGTGGAAGTGTTGAAATGGTTTTATGGCTTCCAGATGCTATAATTCATCTTAGCAAAGCTGTATCTGTGTGTATGATAACATCTATGTGTGAGATCCTGGCAGCTTCTACCCAAGAGTGTAGTATGGGAACCAGAAGTCATATGACCAGATGTGTGTGTCAATCCATAAGCCAGCTCTGTAATGATGTTTTAATACTAGATGAGACTGAAGTCCCAAGGCAGTCTATTTTTTAGAACCTGACAAAGAAGGACCCCTCACCTATTTCATCTCACCTGCTCTAGTAAGTGAACCAGGGAATAGTAATGCTTTAGATCAGTCAGGAAAATATACTGAGATTATTTAAGTACTGTTTTCCTGTATCTACATTAATCTAAAAATCTGTGTTATTTTAATATTTCCTGTGCTGAAACTCAGATGTTTATTGTAAATAGATATTTAGTATTTTCAAGTTATTTTATTATTTACTATTAAATATATTTAAAATTTTCATTTGGCTGGTCCTTTGGAGAATATTTTAAACTTTGAGAAGACTTACATCTATTTGGTGACACTGTGGCTACTCCTGAAAGCAAGGACAAAAAGCACTGTTTTCAGAGAGAGTGTGGTGGAGGACTTGGCTTGGACACTCAGCTGAGGACTCAACTCTATAGCTGTACCAGTGAGGAGTCTTACAAGGGATCTGGAGAGAGGGAAACTAGCCCCCAGACTGAGTGTGTTACCTGTGTACTCATAAGGAAAACTGTGCTTGATGCCGAGAGCTGCAGCTGAAAATACTGGGTATATCCATTTTTGTTCCAAGTGAAATTCCCTCTCCAGTGTCAGTGATGAGGATTCAGGATCCTTGATTACTGGCCCAAAGTGGGGATGTCACAGTATCCAAAGGTGTAAATCTATACATTATCTGCACTGAAAAAGATTTTTGCAGGCTGCAAATATTCCTAGCAGAAGAAAGATAGTTTTATGCAAAATGATAATGACAGGGAAACCAATGGCTTTCAACACTGTGTGGAAGGGGTAATCTTGCAAGCTCTAAGCAGCTATGATTCTGCATGGGGGGGTTGTACTGATACTAAATGTGACTTGCTGCCTTATGTTGGTTGAAAAAAGGCTTTTTTTCACCACTTCTGTGTCTAACTAACTTTCCAGCATGTGAGCTGTCATACTGCTCTTGATGCATTCACTGTAAGTTATTAACAATCTTGATTAAAAAGGCATGTTAGACTTGTAACTTCCAATGCTGCTTCATTAGTGATATTTTGCAGTCAGTCTGTATGTGCTTGACAATTTTAATAGTATGGTTACTCTCTTTTACATAAACTTTTAATAGTATGTTTACTCTCTTTTACACAACTTAACAATGTTAATCACTCCCCCCCATACCATACCACAATATCACCTTTATCAGAATACAAAAAAACACTACTACCCTGATACGTCCTTACCTTTACTCTCTAAACACTTCTATGCTGTTCCCCATAGACTCCTAGAAAACACTAAATCCACCACTCCCAAATATAAAACCTTCAACTCCACAATACTCACTACCTGTATCTTACACCACAAACTTGCCAAACATCTCCTCCAACATCTCATCTCTATCCTTCTCTCCGTGGACATTACCCAAACCCAGGCCCCTCTACTACAAATAAAACCTGACCCACAAACCCATCCCCCCAAACAAAAGGCAAACCCCTCCACTTTTCAGCACTAAATGCTCAGAGCCTATGTAACAAAATCCCAAACCTTCAAGTCTGGCTTCAACATAACCAGCCTGATATTCTCTCCATCTCAGAAACCTGGCTTAAAACCCACATAAAAGATTCAGAACTAATACCACCCAACTACTGTATCCTAAGGAATGACAGGGCACAAAAAGGGGGTGGTGTAGCACTCCTCTACTCAGCTTCCCTCTTAGTTACCCCTTACACCAAACCCTTCCCCAAATTCAGCAAGGCAGAAATAATACCAGCCCTACTCCACCTAAACAAACATAAATTAATATTTGTTCTCTCCCTCTATAGTCTCCCTGGTGATAATGTCTCATCCCTTGAAGACATTCTCTCCTGGGTCTCCTCCAACATAAATCAGGAAACCATAATCCTGGGTGATGTGAACAAAAACTGGGCCACAGTACAATCCCCCACCAACTCTGTCAATATTAACCTATACAAATTTACACAACTAATTAACTCCACTACCACACCAGCTAAGAATTTTACTACTGGAAGTATTATAGACTGGACTCTGGTATCCCATCCCTACTACATCTCAGACAGTGGCATTCTCCCAGACACACTAGTGGACCATTGCCCCGCTTTCGCTCATCGCCTCACCTCCTCTACACAACTAACTCATTCTTACACCTTCACTCACTGCCTAAAAAACTTTAATCCTGAAACCTTCACTAACACACTAAAAAACACCAACTGGAAGCCATTAAAGAACCTTCCTCTAGACAATGCTGTATCCTACTTTAACACCACTTTCACAAACCTACTCGACTCCTTCACCCCACTAAAAACTAAACGTATAAAAAATAACCCTGTACCCTGGCTAACTAAAAACACTTTAGCTACCATGCGTCTTCGTGACAAAGCCTGGACACAATACCAAAAAAACAAAACCTCTATCACCCTTACTGAATACAAAACATTTCGAAACAAAGTCAAGAAACTCATAACCTCTGACCGCCAAGTATATTTCACTACCCTCCAAACTAGCCACAATACTAATCCTAAACTATTCTGGAAGGGAATTTCATCTCTCCTCAACCCTGATAAAACAGAAAACCCTTGCCCTAACCCAGATGCAACCGACCTGGACTTAGCTACCCAATTTAACTCCTTTTTCATAGACTCTATCAGCCAACTAACAGCATCCTACACCAACAATTCAGTGGCTTCTCATCAGCCCATACCCACCCCTTCCTACTCAAACAGCCTCTGCCCCCAACCCCCACCTTTCTCCATCAATCCCATTTCCAGATCTACTATAAAAAAACTTCTCCTAAAATTAAAACCTTGTTCCACTGCCCCTGATGAAATCCCCTCCTACTTCCTAAATGTAGCCACAGAAGAAATAGCCTTCCCCATCAGTATACTAATTAATCGGTCCATCCTAGAATGCCAGGTCCCCCAAATTTGGAAGAAAGCCTTTATAATGCTTCTCCACAAAGGTGGCAATAATAATAACATTTCAAACTTTCACCCTATCGCCATCCTATCCCATATTTCTAAGATACTTGAAAAGTGTGCACACCAACAGCTCTTACCCTGTCTTATTAATAATCAGCTTCTTACCCCCACACAACATGGTTTTAGACCAGGTCATAGTACCTCCACTGCCCTTCTCTCCTTCCTAGAAACAATCAACAAAGCCCGTGATTCTGGCCACTTTGTATCCACTCTTCTCCTTGACATCTCTAAGGCATTTGACACCATTTCCCACAACCTGCTTCTTACCAAACTCTCCAAACTTAACCTATCCCCTTCCTCTACCCAGTGGTTCTCAAGTTATCTCACAAGCAGGCAACAAGCAGTTAAATGGAAAAAAGCTACCTCACCCTTCCTTAATACATCCACAGGCGTCCCCCAAGGTTCCATTCTAGGCCCCCTACTATTTAACATATTTATAAACAATCTCTACTAAGCCATCCCAAACTCCAGCCTCATTCAATATGCAGAAGTTTCTACTATTATCTGTTCATTCCCTTCCATCACAACTCTCAACAGCCTTACACAAGCCGCTTTCTCTTCCACTGAAAAGTGGATGCAAGACAACCATCTGGCCCTTAATGCAACTAAAACAAACCTTATGCTTTTCAATTCCTCCAAAACCTCCTCCATAGATAGACAATCCTTCATAATTACCACAAAAACAATACTCCCCTAGAAATAGTCTCCGATGCAAAATTTTTACGAATAACCATTGATGAGCAATTAAATTTCGACAAGCATCTGCATGTAAATATCAAAATGATCCACAAAAAACTTGGCATGCTTTACCGTAACAGTCACTTTAACTCTCCTTCCACCAAGATTACACTAGCCAATGCATACCTTATCCCTTCCCTTTTATATGGAGCAACTATCCTTACCAACCTGCAATCTTCCCTCAAATCAAAACTCTCATCCTGCTATAACAAAATATCCACGTTTGCCACAGGTCACACAGTCTATTCCCACCACTGTAATTCCCTCCACCAATTAGGTTGGCTTGAGCTACCTAACTTCCTCCAACTTATCCAAGCACATAAACTCATTCATAACCCATCTCTTTGCTCCTCCCTAGCAAACACCTTTGAAATGCATAAACCAGATCGACTCCTGAGATCAAATAGTCAAAACCTTATTAAATTGTACAAACCAACACGTCCAGCTGGGAACCACCCCATGTCCTTCTCTCTAGCTCACCTTTGGAACTCTCTCCCTTCTCCCATCTAGATCACTAGCTGTCTCTCTATGTTCAAAAACCTCACTGCACTCACACCTTACTTCACAATGGAAATGCTCTTGCTCCCATCCTACCTAATCCTGACTATGCTTTCTTCCTACTTTTTCATACTCTTGTGCCTACCACTACCTCCTTAGTTTCTCCACCACTAGGGATGCATATGACTAACAACTAATAATAACCTTATGTACAAAAAAAAAAATACAGTGCAATTCTTGTAATTCAAAATTGAGTTGATTTGTTCTTTATCATCACTGTAAGTTTTTTTTAGAAATGTGTACTAAAGATTTGTACTTTTGTGCACTATGTATTCAGATTTCTCTGGAGCTTTTCTTCCCAGGACTCCATTGAAAATGGGCTCCTTGTCACCCAATGGACTATCCTGGTAAACAAACTGCAAATACATAAATAAATAATAAATAAAGTGCAATGCAGTATGACAGCTCCATTTAAGACCCTTCCCATCAGGCATCTTATAATAAGACTTGCCTAAATGTGAGCCTCAGCAGCATGCATTCTAAAATTCCATACATTATTTTATGTCACTGGACATTGTGTAGTGTACGTATGTGTGTGTGTGTGTGTTTTAACCTTGTATGTTAATAAGTAATTGCTGTATAGTACAATGCAAAATGTCACAGCTTCATTCAGAGGGGTCTATATTAGAAGACCGAATGCTTAGGTGATCGAACACCTAAACATCGAATTTCTAATATCAAACTGCACAATGTCGAACATCCCATGGAAACACGTCCCTCAGCTACAACACAAAAAACATTACTTTACATCTAAATTAAGTGGGGGGCTTTGCCCCCCACCCGCCGACGTGGGGGGGATGTGCCCCCCCACACCCCCCTAACTAAATATACCAACTCCGAGAACGCTCAACAGTAGGGAAATAGCAAACTCCGGCAAATGGCCAAGGGAAATCTTTCCCTGTGATAAATTGGCCATTCACCGTTTTTTGCTTTCGATATTAGAAGATTGATGTTTAGGTGTTCGATCACCTAAACATTCGATCTTCTAATATAGACCCCAGTCAGAGAAATAACACAGTGATGACCTTAAAACAGGGGACACTGGGGATGGGGGCCAGCATGGACAGTTAAAACTGGGGTAGAGCCAGTGAGGAACTACGGGTGCAAAATGGGAATGTCATCTTCAGGCATCAAGTTATCTTCCTACACCTATGGTACAGGGCGCCATGATGGTATCAGGTAATAACACATCAACACTAAATTAAGTTTTCTGTGACTGCTTATGAGTTACTAATACAAACTCACTGTCCCCAATTCCAATAAGTATGTATCAGTAGCTAAATTAAAAAAAAAGTTTAAAACTGCTACCATAAGAGTAAACTGCTGCACTGCTGCCTAAATGTTGAATCTGGTTGACCTGCTACTACATGAGAAACCTTTTTTGTAATATTGTATTGAGACTACTTAAAAGATAATATGACGTTTCTAGAGTTGTAGTTTAAAAGAAGCATTCTTTCCTCTGCTGTTTCTTTCACAATTAACTGATTTTTGTTTCTCCAAATTGTCTGCAACAATGCATCACCCATTTTCAAATATGACTGTGCAAATGCAGAACCTGCAGTCTTCAGAATAGATGGTGTAAGTTCTTGTGCGTTCTGTTTGATCTCAGAATGTAGACGGTCTTCTGCTGCTCAGCTATCTAAAGTGGTGACTTTAAGAGAGCTGTCATTAGAGCGTCTGTCATCACAAGTTAAAAATATCTTAGAAACTGCAACATGAAGAAAAGTCAATGCTGCCTGAATCTGGACCTTCTTGGTTTTGTGATAAGCCACATTAAACTAGTTGGGGAGGGACGGTTACATCAGTATTTCATAACTCCATAACATGTTTAAGAGAAGCAGTACAGGTAACTTCAGTATGCACAATTTGAAGAATGTCATTTCTTGTGGTTGCTCATCATTGTTGAGATAGCATCAGATGTGCTCCAACCCAGGCTGCACTATTGCAGGGTATTATATTTCAGTCACTTACAGCTGCATGCTCTTCATTTTACCTGTTATCCCTGATAAATCATTGGTTTGGAAACAATTTCTGGTGCAGTTTTAGCAATAAAGACACAGCTATGTTATTTGATATGCAGTAGTCATATTGCAATGTAACTAGAATAGAATGTGTTGTATTACGTGGTTACATATTGTCATTGACACTGCTGAGGAGCTTCATATTAATGTTATGGCAGCTAAGAATAATAGAAAGTGAATAACATGGGTTTACCATACGTGATTGTGTGTTAGTATCTTGTGACACACTTGCTTGCTGCCACTTGCTCTAAAAGGCAAGTGCCCTAAATTCCATTAGCCCAAACCAAGTTACTATATAGCTCATCCCACCACCTAACCCTGTCAGTCTGCATACCTCTCAACCTCTTAGTGCAAGAAATCTGGACAAAGCCCAATAAAATGGGGATACAAAGGCCCAAAAATAGGGACATATTTTAAATATTGCTCTTATAAACTTAGAGAGTAGCTAGAGTAACACTGTTTGTTATAACATACATTTTCTGGTGGATTTGAAGTCTGAAACTCAAATGTATGTCATTAGTTAGTGACTTCAGTCCCCAAATCATCCCAGTGATTTGCCAGAAAGCCACAAATTTTATGAGGAACAGACCAAAAATATGAGCCAAAAATCTGGGCATTCTGCAAAAATCTGGAGAGTTGAGAGGTAGCATGGGCTCATAGGTAAATACTAGTATATTAGTCTGCAGACTTTTACAAGCCTACCCAGTAACTAGAAGTCAAAATCAAATGCTTTACTTTGTATCTATGCGGTAACAACCTTTACCATTATGCCAGCCCCACCCCATTCAACCAGAACTGTCTCTCTTTCCCTAAAACTCCCACCCCTTCACTAATCCTAACCATAATATTTTCCTCCCTAAATGTAAGTCCCATATTGCTCCCTAACCCTAAAACTCCCCTCCTGCTCCCTAACACTATACTCCCCTCCTACTCCCCAAACCTAAAGCTTCTGATCACTCCCTAACCTTAAAACTCCCTCAAACCTAAATCCCACTTTTGATCACTGTCTGAATCCATAGACTATGCTCAAACATAGCTCAATGTCTATGTGCATTGGCAGTTTATGATACCCTTTGTGGTTTGGTTTTGTAAAGTGGTCTCCAACAGTATGTTGCAGGATAACAGTTTGGATGGATGTGGCATGTCTTTTTTTATGACAGATTTTCTAGTATTTTCTTTTCATATTTAAAAGTCAGTACTCCAATGACATGTGCTTTGGGTAAATATGTAAGTATATGATAAAAATCAAAAGCCAAACAATTCCCAGTGCTTTGAATGCATACAAAAATTACCTAAATGTACCTTCTTCAATATGACAGCTCTAGTGTGATAAAAGAAAAAGAACGCACCATTTTACTTCAATCTTTTAAAAAAGAATTGAAGGTCATAGCAACTCAGGTATGTGAGGGCGCAGTCTGGGAGAATGGGCTTACCTATCCTGAGGATGAAGATGGTGGTTCCAGCTTAGCGTTTGTTGCTGCTGTTCTAATAACATAGCCTCTACTGAAGCCTGAACACTCATTGTGATGAGGGGAGCTAATAATGCAGAGAAGATGTGGGGTGATTGTGCAAACTGGTGACAGTAGTCCTTGTCTGTGCAAGTGCAGGAGCACACATGCACCAATATAAGGGCATAGATGGCCCTCACAATGAAGGAAGTGCTTATGCTACCATTAGAGAAGAGAAAAAGCAATAAATAAAGATTATGTCATTGCTTGGATGCTGGTAAGAGGACAAAGCACCTTTATGGCTGCTTGGATGATGGCATACTCTAGGACAGGAGCTGACAAATCAAGGCAAGCTTTAATGGTTGACAGATTCTGGGGCAAAGAACATACAAAAAAATCCAGCAGTGAATAACCCTGGAAACCCCTAGATATTTGAAGAATTTTCTGCCCATTCAAAATTTCCAGTTGCATGTTGCTTCTGATAGCTGCTTATACACATAATTTGCCATCATCCAAAAAGAAACCATGACTGATGGTCAGGTACACTTTACATAAATATGAGTATAAGGTAATAGAAGTTCACTGTCACTAATGTTTACTGTTTTTGATGTGGGGGCTTTGTTTTGTTTAGGAAATGGCCTTCAATACTTCTGTTGTTAAATTTTGAAGTAAATATTTTTTCTTAAATCCATAAAATTTCTGCATCATAAATGTAAAGAAAAAAATATTATGCCTATTGAGAAATGTTAGCATTATTATATGGTAAGTGGGGAGAAATTGACAAAAAAGGAATACTGGCATGGTGGGAGGAGCTCTGCTCCATTGTCATGCCTACAGCCCCATTCCACCATGGTCTGTTCTAAATGCAATCAAGTATAGGTTCATAGGTTCATACTAGGCTATCTGCCCTAGGGCATTTACAAGCCTAGCCAGAGTGTGTTTGGCTTTCGCCACCCATTTTAAAATGAATTTTGCTATGCCCTTTTTCGAGGTTAGTATACTGTGCCTCTGTCTAACAGTGACACAGAAGTGATACCCGGAGTAAATCTACGATCTCCCATCCACTCATCAAGATTCCTCTTGAAGAGAGTCAGTGAGGGTCTCTGCCTAACCTGGACTGGGATTTTATTCCAGAGTGAAGGGAGCCTCTGGGTTATGAATCTGTCCCTCCAGCATGTCCTATTTATTTCAGTGCTGAGGTTCAAGTCTCTCGAGCACGTAGCTCGATGGGATTTGGAATTTCTGAGGTGCAGCATGTCCATTAATTCTGGGTTGGACATGGCTTTATACTTCAGGCACAGATCGCCTCTGAGCAGGCAGTATGCCACTGAGTAGAGCTGGAGTTTCTTTAACCGGGCAGCATATGGCATCTGTTTGATATAAAGATCTCAATAGCTATGCCCCTGTAACATCACACCTGAAGACAGAATCTTATCTTCAAAGGTGGTAATATGAAGATATTCACGAACATTGTGTCCACTTTAATGCTATATACAAAAACTTTCAATTAAATAAAACAGTGTAAAAATGGAACAAGAACTTACTCAAAGGCAGATGAAAGACAGTGTAGTTCTGTTTCTTTCTGCCACAAATCCAGTAATGAGGTTTTAGCTCTCACCCCTTGTCTGCTGTGTAAAAGCACATTTGTGGCTCTGTAAAACCAATGCAGGAACCTAACAATAACATGATTAGCATATGTGCTACCTCAACTTTTGCTCTGAAAATATAAATAGAGGGGTGCAGCCATTTTGTCAGTGTGGTAACTAGCATTGCCATCTAGTGGCCACAGCTATCAGCACAGTCATAAATGACAGTTCCATCACGTATGTGGTTTACTCAGCAGAATGCACACTGTACAGCATACTGACTCTATAAAACTTTCCCAACTCCCTATGTGATAGCCAGTTTAGTATTTAATAATGACCTTTTCCTGACAGATTTCAGACTAGACCTAATATTCTTCTTCTTCCGGCTTTTCCAGGTTAGGGGTCGCCACAGCGGATCAACTGTCCGTTCATGATTGCTATAATTCCCATCTTGGTTACTTACATAATTAAATGGATACTATTAGTAAATAAGGACAGCCTGCTGAATTTGGTGCAGCAATTTAAAAAAAAATCTTCTGCTCCTTACAGCAAACATTTGAAACTGCGTAACAGTTTAACATAAAAGCTTGAACATTATACTTTTCATTTATGTTTAGTTCATAGTACTTCAAACAGTTCAAATTCATGTGAAAACATATATTTTTCACTAGGATTGTGTGTATTCTGTGAGGATTTACCTGCCTCTTTAGTTTTTCTCTTTGCTTGAAGAAATAATTTGGTATCTTGACATCACATTATGGTGCGATAACA
Source organism: Protopterus annectens (assembly GCF_019279795.1). Classification (NCBI taxonomy): domain Eukaryota; kingdom Metazoa; phylum Chordata; order Ceratodontiformes; family Protopteridae; genus Protopterus; species Protopterus annectens. The sequence goes on along the minus strand of NC_056733.1, from coordinate 1,496,291,412 downwards.
GAAATTGTTGCATTCATAATTACTACATTATGTCATTGCATGAAGAGAAAGCAACAGCTGCATATGAAACTGTCAGCGGCAGGCAGTAGGGAGTGTTCAGAAGAATAATATCATGACTACTCTACAATAAATAGTGAGATCAAGGTAGTGTGATGCAGCCTGACAATGCTTTCACATGCATAAATGCTGGCATTCTACATACATCCCTGGGACAGTACTACATAATGAAACTTCACACTCAGGAATGAAGCAGTCACCGAGCAAGTGAGTGGACAAAGCACTGAGTAGTTGCATGACCCCAAGATTTTGGCATGCAGGTGGCATGCCAAATACTATATCTATTCACACACTCATTGAAATACCACATAACTGCAATACAGGCACAGCTTGAAGCCCACTGCTAAGTGCCAGCTGCATTCATTTTGCAAAAGGGAAGAAAATGGGGGGGGGGGGGTTAGAGATGAGTCAGGAATAATGAACAGCAAGCACAGAAACTCACAGAAGGATAAAGAGAAGTGGTATGGGGTGGGGGGAGAAGGGCATTTTTTTGGGGATGGGTGCCATTTTTTCATTTTCTCAGAAGAACAGTAGATAGTGAAGGAGGTCATAGGGAAGTTGTAGGTAAGAAGGAGGGTACAAATATTAACAGCAGGGGCAGACATACAAATATACAACACATACAAATATTAATGGAGAAATGCAGTTACAAAGGAGGGGCCACAGTAGAGATATGCAAATAGACTGAGTGTAGACAACTAATGATGGTGGAGACTGGACTGAAAACAGAAAAGAGAAGTAACACACTAGGAAGTGGAACACCATGATGGGGGAAACAGGGTGGTGTGAGGACAGTCTGCCATTTCATCCCAAAATAAAACACACCCAGAAGTTTGTCACCTGTCTGGCTGAGATCAGGAGTGTGCTCTGTTGCTGATGGCCTGATACTCAGAGCTGGGCAACTAAGCAACTGCACCAGCCACATAAGGAGATACTCTAGGATGGCAATATGAACAGCAAATCCCTGAGCCACCTCACTCCTCAACAGCTAGCAAACCATAAGCTGGGTAACACTGGAGGGCCCCTCTGTGCCACTTTCTTATGAGAGGCCTACATCACCCATTGGAAGAGCAGCAATGGAGGTCAACAGTGAGCCCTCTGGGTCACCATTCACAGGGTGATTTAATCACCCTGCAGAGTGACAGGCCCATAGACTGCTGGAGAACCAGTTTTAATCATAGTAGCCATTACTCAGTATGGCAATCAGAGTTGCCTGTGACATGGGCAATCCTGCAGAAAAAAATAACTTAAATGGAAAAAAAAACAAAAGCAAAACAGAAAAGCAACATAAATACAAAAGACATGAGAAGGAGAGAGGAAGGGGACACAAATGCACTGATCAGTGTGATGGGGTACACAGTTTATTAAGACAGACTTTGCAAGGAAAAACAACAGTCAACAAAGCAATGTAAAAATGCCAAAGATAAACTATTTACAACAAAGGTTAAGACAGTAGCACAATACATGGATAACAACCAATGTGCATAACCAAGGAACAATGAAGCAATGGTGAAATTATTAAAATGAAAACAAAAAAAAACTTCACTGCTGTGTTAAACAAGTTGAGTATAGTTGTTGTACATACAACAAATGCAGAAATAACTATCATAAGTTAGATCAGTAGCACAGTAAAAATGAACGAAAACTAATAATCCATAAACCCAATAAAGAACTAGGGAACAGTGAAATACTAACATGAAAAGAAAATGCTCTTTGCCAAAGTCAGATTAAGCAGAGATACGTAAATAGCAGCATTAATCTACACTTATCCCACTGTAGGGAGAGTATGGCCTGACTCTTTTGGTAAGCTGTCCCATTTGTTGCTATTTCTTCCCTCACTGCAAAAAAGTAACAACACATTAATGGGTGCACATACTCATGACAACAAAAAGCAGGTATATCAATACTGTACAAGTCTGCTGTACAGTAACTCATCAAAAATGGATTTCTTACTACACTAAAGAGACCGTCTCTCCCTAACTTATTTCTTCCACTGGCAGAAAACATCCGGATGTTGCCTCATCCCACAGTACGTATGCCAGCACTGCTTGCCAGAACATGTGATTCCCGTGTCATCATTCACCACCCTGGTAAGCATATGCCAGCATCTGCTTTATACAAGTGACCTTCATAGTCCCCGAATAGACCCTGCCTACGCTGTATGTGCAGCAGAGATAAAAAGGCATTTTGACTACCTGTTACACCATGTAGGAGTCCTGCCAATGTCAGATTCTGTTGAAGCCATGCCCACCCATCAGGTCAAATTCAAGAGTGAAAATATCAGCTAGATTATAACATACACATTGGGGACACCTTGTTATATGCAGTGATGGACAGCACAGGAGAGTGATGCACATCTATGGCAGTGTGATGCACATGGGAAAGGTGACAGCTGCTCAGTCCAGCTCTGCAGGCAAGCACACCTGTATAATGTACAGGTGTCACTGCAGCCATAGTGGGCAGTGGGGAAATATAATGACTATGGTCTTTAGCATGATGCAAATATTTATTATTGTGACTTGGCACCTCAGCTGTGCCCACCATAATTAATATCAGCATTCATGCATTAGCCATACCAGACCCTGTAACATGTAATAAAGCTGATAACTCATTGCATTATTGGTGCAGTTCAGAGATAATCTGGCTAAATCACTTCATTAGTATAGTAGCTGTTCTATGATTCCTACTGTAGCATGATAAAAGGTGCAGTTGACATTTTGAGTGAGACAATGAGCAGCTACAGAATACATGAGGAAATGTATGTGTCCTTATAGTGGGATGCAGGGAAAATGACAGCAGACAGGATTACTGGTAATGTACACCACTACTACAGTCAGTGCTCCATGATGCATGGCTGCCACATACTATTGTCACACAGTGGACAATTGTGTGTGCTAATGCTGCACTCCATGACAGGGGTCTGGCAGGATGTTGAGAGGTGCCTCATGCTGAAAAGGCAGTTAGAATAGGCAGGACAGCTTACAGGCCTGAGGTGGTGCAACCACTCATGGATCAGGAAACAGACAGGATAGCTTGCAGTCTGGGGGGTGTTGTAAACAACCAGTTCAGGCCTCAGGCAGGGCATGGGAAGTAGGCAGGCTGAGACACAATCCTACTGTGTGAAAGTCTTCACAATGTTGCATAGCCACACAGGTGGGTGGTCTAATGGAGATGCTTGGCCTGTGACACTATGGCCAAAAAACAAGCTTTTGGTACTGAAACATGTGGCAGTACATGCAGCTCACATGTCAACAGTTGCCAAAATATGGCACAGTGTCAGAACATACAGCACAACAGCTCATAAGGCTGTGTTCACCCCACTGGTAGTAGAGGTAGTAAGGTGGCAGGTGTTGACTGACACTGACAGTCCTGCATACACAAACTGATCCATATGTGTACCCATAGATATACATGAGGGATCATGGCATTAAAAGAATGATAACACCTGGAATAATTTACTCCATTAGAGACATAGGTGCTGCATCAAGTTCTATTCACCCATGATAAAAAAATCCTGGACAAGGCTAAATTGTACAAAGAATTCTAGGTTGGCATTCACAACTGCTCATTTCTGCAGGTAAGTCACAGGGACCAGTAATCAAGGATCCTCAGTCCTCACCACTAGCAACAGTGGGGGACATTCATTAAGAGGATAACAAGTACACACACAGTATTTTCAGATGCAACTCTCTGAATCAAGTGCAATTTCCATTAAGAGCACACAGAGACCGCAATCAGTCCGGGGCTGGTTTCTCCCTCTTCCTCCAGATCCCCAATAATGCTCCCTACTGGAACAGCTGTAGAGTTGAAATCTTAGCTGAGTGACCAAGCCAAGACTTCCAGTACACTCTCTGTCCAACCAGTGCTTTGTGTCCCTGCCCAAGTAGCTGACACACATAGGATCATAGGAGATTACTAGGCTATTGACCTGGAGGTCATTTTAAGCCTAGCCATTTTATCCCAATGTAATACCATAGAAATGTTAGTCATGGTCAACTGCCCTCCATTTACCAGCCTGATAGACATGAGTATCCAGAGGCAGTGTAGGAACTACCTCATGTACACTGACAACCTTCTACTCCTAAATCACCCAAGGTTTGATTTACACAATCATGCCTCGGAAAGGCTGGCACAGGTTAACTAGCTAAGCACCCTTCTGCTCAGACTATAAGGTAGTTCCCACTGCCACCAGTCACTCCTTATCAGCTTCTTTAAGCCCCTTAACAGAGGGTGTCCAATCTTACTGTTTAATATTAATACTAATACAAATGGTAGTTTGACCAAGAGCAAGGCTATTATAAATGGCCCACACAGTGTCACCAAATAAATATGCAAGTATTCTCAAAACTTAAATATCTCTACACCAAACAGCCACAATGAAAGTTTTAAATATATTTAATAATAAATAATAAGAGAACAAGACAATACTGAATATATACTCATTGTGACATGAGATTTCAAAAACACAGGAAATATTTAAAATAACATTGCAGTAAAGGCTCACACAAATAAAGAAAAACATCTAAACTAAGCTTTGCTATATTCCTGACTGAATCTAAGAGAGTTATATTGTTCCCTAGAAACTTACTTCATTAGAGCAAGGCAAATGTGTGGTGAATGGTTCTTGTTGTCAGGTCAAAGACAGAATGCAGAATGCTCTATCTCACTAAAAAATGTCTCAAAATGATATCTAAAATATTACTGCTGGGATAGCTTGCAGAATGACACAATTTCTGGTCATTTGACTTCTAGTTCCCAGGCCAAAACCCCCATTGCTGGCAGCTGGTAGCATTCAGCATCTATATGTAAAAATGCTCATACAAGGGCTTTTGCTCAGATATTTGGCAGATGTTGGAAGTCATAAAACAATTACATTCCTTTATGCTTCTAAAGAAGCAATTTGTTCACTCCAAAGACAATACAGAAAGCTTCCTAGTACACAATTTGTGTCTCTAGCTGCATTGAAAACTTGAGTGATAGCCTCTTTATGGCATAGCTCATGAAATCATTTAATTTCAGACAGTTTTCTAAAGTTTGCTGAACTGAGGTTAACCTCCTGTATCCCAGTTTCCACTGTTAAAATATATGCATTTAAACATTTATAATAGTGCATGTACATTTCTGTTCTCTTCCAGTAGGGCACACTGTAGATACATTTTAAACACAACACTTTTACAAATACCTTTCCAACACAAACATCTGGACAGAGCAGTTTGATATACACATGACATACAGTTCTAATACATTTGTAACACGAGCATCTTATGTAAATTAGTTTGATATTCAAAAATGACGTATAATTATTTACAAAATTTCAGCTAGCTGTACTGGCAGCACCTCCTTTTGTCACACTTCTTCCCCCCTTTGAAGATTTAAGCTAGTTTCTCAAGTGACCTTTGAGAGACATTGCTTGAGAGGGATGAGCCTATCTGGGCAAACATTACCCCATACCCTGTCTTGAGATCCAAGCTGCATTGGCATTGCTGACCCCATTATAGTGCTGCACTGTCATATCATATGTCTGCAATGCTCGGCTCCACCATAGTAACTTGGGATTTTGCTGGCTGTCTCCCTGTAGCTATAGACCCCACTCAGACTCCTCCTGCCTTCTATGAAAATACTTAGCACCAGGGCCTCCCTATCATGGCAAGGTTTCATCATGTTAACATAGTACAGTTTTTGTCCCTGCATCTTGCCTAGCAGTTCTACCATATAGTTAATATCACTGACCTTCCTTACAGCTTTGAAGGGTCCCTCCCAATCTGCCTGCAGCTTGTTGTGTCTGACAGGAATGAGAACCCTAATCTGCTGCCCTGGCTCAAGCATTCATGTCATGCCAGACCTTTTTCTGTTGTTGGGCGTCTGTCAGGTTCTCCTGGGCCAGGCCCATGAGCTCTCTGATCCTTGTTCTGGACTTGAGGTTTAGGACATATGCCACAACAGATTCCTTGTGGGATTCACACTCACCCTATCACTCATCGCAAATCAAATCTGGAGGTCCCCTCACCCTATGCCCATACAGCAACTCAACAGGTGAAAAACCTGTGGAGTCCTGGGGTACCTCTCTGTAAGCAAACAACAGATTGGGCAAATATTTGTCCCACTCCCTCTTAAACTGGTCTGCAAATGCCTGTAGTATGGCCTTTAGTGCAGAGTTTAATCTCTCCACCAGACATTAGTCTGGTGGTGGTAGGGGGTGGTCTTTAGATGCTTCACCCCATAGCGCTCCCACAGACAAGCCAGCAGCTCTGACATGAAATTAGCAGTGCTATCAGTCAGTATCTCTTTTGGGAAACCTACCCTGATAAAAATCTCTAACAAAGCATTTGCCACCTTTTCTGCCTCAGTGGAGGACAGAGCCACTGCCTTAAGGTATCTGGTAGCATAATCTACTACTACTTAGATATACTTCTTTCTTGTGGAACCTGGGGTACTCAGAGGCCCCACAATATCTATAGCTACCCTCTGGAATGACATCCCAGTCACAAACAAAGGCACCAAAGGAGCTTAAGCTTTGTCTCCTGCCTTGCCTACCTTTTGACACTGCTGACAGGTCCTGCATTACCTTACTACATCCCTGGAAATCCCAGGCCAATAAAAGTTCTGCATAATATGTCTCTTTGTATGCTTTATACTGATATGATCTGCAAAGGGAATGTCATGGGCTATGGCTAGAAGTGCCAGATGGTAGGCTCAGGGTGCTACCAACTGTTATATTTTCTCACTCTCTAGCCCCCCTCAGGGGTCCACTCTCTGTACAGTAACCCTTCGTCCCAGTATACAGATTCCCCTTTTCCTTGAGAATCAGATGCCTCCTGGCTACCTCCCTCAAGCTATGTAATATAGTGTCTGAGAGCTGAGCTTGTCTCAACTGTCTCTTTGTTCTTCCCAGCTCCCCTTCCACAGGAAGTCTGGCATCCTTTGACAGTGGTGCCTCAATGTCCACCTGGACATTACTACTCACCTCTGCCCTTGCAGTCACTCTGTCCAAGGCAACATCAGTACCCACAAACAGCTGTGGCTCACCTTCAGCCTCACTGTGACAGGGTAGATCCCTCCCAGAAGTAACCACCTCACCAGTCCTGGAATCAAGTGTGTGGTCTGTCTGGGTCCTCCTAAGACTACCAGACCCACACTCCTGTCTCCAAGCCTGACTGCATGTAACTGAATGCACACCAGGTACTGCATTATCAAAATCATTCCCTGTCAGGATATCTGCAGGGATATCCACACACTCACCTACTTGCTTGCTTCCTTTTCCAACCTCCCAGTCAAGGTGATCCCTAGCCAAAGATATTTGGAATGGGGTCCCTCCTAAAGCTCTGTCTGGAGTAGACTTCCCAAGCAAATAGTGCTCCTCTTTAACCATTGCAGACTTCAAAATGGTTTGGTCAGAGGCTGTGTCTGTCTTAGCAGTGGCCTGTTTTCCATCTACTAAGACAGGATATAACCTATTGTGGTAGTTTGGTACCCTTGTTGTCTCCAGACAACTTATCACTGGCATTTTATCATTCCCACTTGTTGACACCCCCACCTTTTGTTTCTCAACTTGACTCCATGGACATCTATATGGTACATGGCCCCACTGTTTACATTTAAAACATTTAACCCTTGATCCTGACATTGTACCTGAACTAATGGCTTCCCCTGTTACTGGCAGACTCTGTTGGGGTGGTTTAGGCTGCTCATGATGGGTTCCCTTATACCCATGTGCTGCACTTGGGTATCCCTTTCCTGTGCAGTGATGTCCTGCTTTCTAGGTATAAGTCTCCTTTTTTCCCAACTCATCTGTGGTGTTGCATTCTCTATCTGGCAACCAGATCCTCATGTCCTCAGGCAAAGTGCTAAGGGCTTGTTCCCCTCACCAAATGGTCTGCCAGCTTTTCCAAAGTGGTGGTCTGACACCCACTCACCCACCTATGAAAATAAGTGCTTAACTCAGATATATAATCACACACACTTTCATCTGCTTTGCATCTATGCTCATGAAACTTTTTTCTATATGTTTCAGGTGTTAACTTTAAACACTCTAATAAACAAATTTTAACTGTATTATGACCCCTGACAAAGGGGGAGGGGTGGTTATTTAGGGTGTAGAAGAATATAATAATGACATGCAGAATTTACTATTCCAGGAGGGCAGATATTCTCTATGCTCTAAAAATGAAATCAGTATTTCTTACCGTAGATTGGATAGTTATTTATATGAATATTTGATAGATCAGAGAATTTCCAAAGAAGAATACAACTTTCTATTTAATAAATTTCCTAGGATACCAACTATTTTCGGGATTCCGAAGGTGCATAAAAATCCCATAAAGTCTCCATTTAGACCCATAGTCGCAGCCACAGGTTCTAAGACACACAAACTAGCGGTTTATGTGGATAGAAAATTGAAACATATTGTTAACAAATTTCCACACTTGTTGAAAGATTCATGGGACTTTTTCGGTCAAATTAAGCAAGATATTTGGTTGGCTGATTGTTGGTTTCTTACAACTGATGTACAAGACCTTTTTTCTTGTATTCCAAAACTGGAAGGGTTAGATTTTTTTGAGGAAGTTCTTTTTTCCCACTCCACTTTAAAATCTGATGAGGTGTCACTTTTATGTGAATTAATGAGTTTGATTCTTGAGAATAATTTTATATTTTTTGGTGGTGAATACTTCAAACAATTGCAAGGAGTTGCTATGGGTGCTGCCTGTGCCCCTTTGTATGCTAACTTAGTGCTTTTAGGGTGGGAACAAAAGTATATTTTTCAATCTGATATGGAATTTTCATCTTGCATTGCATACTATGGTAGATTTTTGGACGATATTTTTATTGTTTTTGGAATACATAAATCAGACTACTAGGTATTTAAAATTTACTTTTCAATACCATTAACAGGAAATTAATTTTCTTGATGTACAGATTTTTAAAAAACAAAACAGTTTTCAATTGAAAATCTACCGAAAAAACACTTTTTGCAATGCATATTTACATTATACTAGTCACCACCCTATTCATCAGAAAAGAAGTATTGTAAAGGGCCAGGCAGTAAGGATAGCTAGAATGACCACCATAAAGGAAGACATGATACTGGAATTCCAGAATTTAAGGAACATGTTTCTTGAGAGAGGCTACCCGGGACATTTTATTGATCCAATACTTGAGGAAGTTGGAAACAAATGGGGCACCTTGTACAAACCCTTACTGGGTAGTAGTAATTATAAACCAGGTGATTTTGTCAATTTTGGTAATACCAGGGTCAGTACTAATTTCCAGTAGGCATGTGTAGTACAGTTTAGTCCCTTGTACTCCCAAGTGAAAACAACTTTGTTAAAGAACTGGAACATTTTTAGAACCAATCCTGAAATAATTCGGGTTCTTGGTGACAAACCTATTTTTTCCACCAAAGTAGGTAGTAACACTAAATCTTTGGTGGAAGTTACCAGAATTTCTAATGAAAAGCAGAAAAACTCATATGGTAGTAAGCCTTGTGGTAGATGTCATTATTGTTCATATATAATGCTTGAACATGACATTATTATTAAGAATTCCAACAAGTGTCATATTTATTTGAAAAATGGTAACTGTCGTTCTAGTAAATTAGTATATCTTGCTAAGTGTAATTCTTGTTCTTCATTTTATGTCGGGAAGACAGAAAGGATGTTGAAGAACAGGATATATGAGCATTTATACGATATGAAGAGTGGAAAAAATACTAATGCATTGTACAAACATAGTGTTTTGTGTAGAAATTTCAGTGGGTTCAAGTTTGGTATCTTGGATTTTGTTACAGTGGATGTGAGGGGGGGTGACTGGCAAAATAGGTTGCATAAAAAGGAATTGATGTGGCAACTTAGATTAGCTGCTGACCACCCCCCGGGCATCAATGAGTATCTTTCAATTATGCCTGTATTGAAAGAGAAGGCAGAGTTAGTATAATCCACTGGCTGGCCAGTCAGTGAAGTAATTTTTAATTTTCTTTTTTATACAAAAATATTTTTTTTACTATGTGGAAACAGTTTAAATATGTAATATTTTCATTTTTATCTTTTCAAAACTTGATACTTTTATAGGTATACTGTAACAGAACAATATTTTTAAGATTTAATTATATGATGAATTAATTAATTATTCAATATCTGTATTTTATTTATTATTCATGAGATCTGGCATGTTTAAAACATGATTTGTTAATTTCTAAGCCAATGAATTCAAACTGGGTACTATTTAAGTTTTAAAGTTTATTATATTACTTGTTCTGATGAAGTCATACTATTTGATGAAAGCGCTTAACTAATTTGTATACTTTGTGTCAATAAATAGTTTCTGTGGACTCACAACGTTGTGCTATTATCAGTTATTACCTATGAAAATAAGTGCTTAACCCAGCAATATAATCAAACACACTTTCATCTGCTTTGCATCTATGCTCATGAAACTTTTTTCTATATGTTTCAGGTGTTAACTTAAAACACTCTAATAAACAATTTTAACTGTATTATAATGTAAGCAATTGGTATCAGACAATTTAGAAACAGCATTTACAGCTTTACCATGGAGTAAGGGGGTCAGAAGCCATACCCAGAGCCCTTGGTCAACATTATACTGATTACTTACCCTTTCAAACATATGAATAAAACTATCAAAATTATCATCCTCTGTAAATTATGGAAGGAATTTACTGACCTTTATTGCTTCTGGGGTTCAGTTATTCCCTTCCCCATTACCTCCATCACCCCGGTGAAGAGTTAGCATCTCTTTTTCATGTTGCCTCTGCCTCTCATTTTCTTTGGCTTTCAGGCACCTCAGTCTCTCTGCTGATTCTAATTCCATTTGTTTCTTCTGTTGAAGTCTCCCTTCTGATTCTAGTTCCAAACATTTGGCCTCCAGTTCATCTCTTTAACTCCAGATGGATTTTTAAATCCTCTGAGGCAAAGTTGAACTACCCATTTTCTGAGAGTTGTACATCCCCAAGGCCAGTCTGGTTGTCCTCCTGGTTGCCAGTCTGTGATGCAGCTGTGGTTAAGGCTGCAGTAATTTCTCCTTTAGTCAGGTTGGCATGCCCCAGTCCTTTGGCTTGGCACATCTCAGCAACTGGTTCCTTGTCAGCTTGCCATTATCCTCCGCTGACATCCTTGCCTGCTCTCCTTGACTAACTAAGCTAACAAAAAAAGTAAATAAAACTATTGTGATGTGAAACTCTGAATGTCTACTGTGTGAATGCTTGAGAGTACAAACACATTCTTTAGTGTTCACCATTTACAGGCTACAGGAGTTCAATATCCACACCACTGAATCCCACTATGTGATGTGGTGATCCCACCACTGTTCATCAATAAATATGTGATGTGGATATCCCACTACTCCCCACCAATTAATAAGTGTGATAAAAGGAGGTACTGCCAGTACAGCTAGCTGGAATTTTGTAAATAATTATATGTCATTTCTGAATATCAAACTAATTTATAGTTTGTGTTACAAATGTATCAGGACTCTATGTCATGCATATATCAAACTGTTCTGTACAGATGTTTGTTTTGAAAAGGTATTTGTAAAATTGCTATGTTTAAAATGTATCCACAGTGTGCCCTACTGGAAGAAAACAGTAATGTACATGCACTATTGTAACTGTTTAAATGTATGTATTTTAACAGTGGAAACTGGGAAACAAGGAAGATAACCTCAGTCCAGCAAATTTTAGAAACATATCTGAAATTAAATTACTTTATAGGCTACGCCATAAAGAGCCTATCTCTCAAGTTTTCAATGCAGCTAGAGACACAAAGTCTATACTAGGAAGATTTCTGTACTGCCTTTGGAGTGAACTAATTGCTACTTTAGAAGTATGAAGTAACATAATTGTTTTATGACTTCCAGCATCTGCCAAAGATCTGCGCAAAAGCCCCTGTATGAGTATTTTTACAGGTAGATGCTAAATGCCACCACCTGCCAGCAATGGGAGTTTTGGCTTGGGAACTAGAAGTCAGATGACCAGAAATGATGCCATTATGCACACTATTCCAGCAGTAATATTTTAGATATTATTTTGAGAAGTCTCTTAGTGAGACAGAGCATTCTGCATTCTGTCTTGGACCTGACAACAAGAACCATTCACCACACATCTGCCTTTCTCTAATGATGTACGTTTCAAGGGAACAGAATAACTCTCTCTTTGGTTCAGTCAGGGATATAGTGAAGCTTAGTTTAGATGTTTTTCCTTATTTGTTTGAGCCTGTACTACAATGTTATTTTAAATATTTCCTATGGTTTTGAACTCTGATGTCAATGTGAATATATATTCAGTATTGTCTTGTTCTTTTATTATTTATTATTAAATATATTTAAACTTTTCATTATGGCTAATCAGTGTGTATAGATATTTAAGTTTTGAGAGTACTTAAATATTTATTTGGTGACACTGTGTGGGCCACTCCTAATAGCCTTGCTCTTGGTCAAACTGCCATTTGTGTTAGTATTAATATTACACAGTAAGATTGGACACTCTTTGTTAAGGGCCCTAAAGTAGCAGATAAGGAGTGACTGGTGGCAGTGGAAACTACCTCATAGTCTAGGCAGAAGGGGACATATCTATTAAACCTGTGCCAGCCTTTCCCAGGTGTGTGTGTGTGTGTGTGTGTGTGTGTGTGTGTGTGCGTGTGTGCGTGTGTGCGTGTGTGTGTGTGTGTGTGTGTGTGTGTGTGTGTGTGTGTGTGTGTGTGTGTATGTGTGTGTACATCAAACCTCTACATGGCAGGGACACAAAGCACTGGTTGGATAGAGAGGGTCCTGGAGGTCTTGGCTTGGTCACTCAGCTAAGATCTCAACTCTATAGCTGTGCCAGTGGGGAGCCTTACTGGAGATCTGGAGGAAGAGGGAGAAACCAGCTCCTGACTGACTGTGGTCTCTAAGTGCTCTTAAGAGAAATTGCACTTAATGCAGAGAGCTGCATCTGGAAATACTGTGTTTGTATTTGTCATCATCTCAGTGAACATCCCCACTGTTGCCAGTGATTGATCCTTCATACCAAAACCAAGGTCCAGGACATATCTGTGGAAAAGTCAACAAATGGGGCCACACCTAAAGCACAACAGCAGCAGCTCAATGACACTGAAGAGTTCCTTCTATTCTTCAATTGTGACACTAAAAGAAAACACTAATTCCCGTTGGTAGATATCTCGGCACAAGTCAATAAATGGGGTCACACCTACAGCACAGCAGCAGCAGCTCACTGATACTGAAGAGTTTCTTCTGTCTTTCACTTGTGATACTGAATCAAAACAGTAATTCCCAGTGGTAGATTGGATGTATGAGCCATGTTGGTGAGGACTATCCATGTGTCTTTTGCGGATGGCCCAGGTGAATAGTGGCATGTTATTCCCATAGGACATTACCGGCCACACCTACCTAGTTAACTCATCATGATAATGTGCATTTATGTCATCAATGGACATCAGGGTTGCACAGAGACTACCTGCAGCATGTCAAATAATATGACTGAGTAAACTCTGCAAGGTACAATAGCCCAAATGTTTCTGGGGATGCACCAGGTGAGTAGTGGTACATACTATTCAAAAATGACATTGCCTAGCACCTCTGCAAAGTTTACTATCTTGGCATGTAGCAGTCTGTGTCATCCACAGTGGTGGAAATCACACATGTATCAGTATCTGTAGTGGTATCTTATCTTCATGTATACACAGGTTCCACTGGAAGATGATGTGGCATCACAGGTCTATACATGCCTAATGTGATGGCATTATACACCTGGAACAGTTTGAGAATACATTGGGTCCACATCCAAGGGTGGAAGCCACAATGGAACCAGAGGTGGATTAACCATACCTAGGAGTGGAGGCACACATGGGAAGAGTGCAGACATCTCAGGAATGGCATGTGTCATCTGTGCTAAATAATTAGGCACAACTGCAGTTTGCAAACATTTCCTACCTCACCTATGTCAAATGGTGCACTAATAACTGTCAAGTGGGCATTGGATGTATGGATGCATCCCCAGAAACAGTGACAGCAAAGGTAACAGTGGAAACATTCCCCTCTTCTACAGCTGTGGGGACTGTAGAGGCACAGCATGATTCTCCACCATCACCTTAATTTAGTATAGGACATCCAATTTGTGCCAGCCCCACATGTGACACACAGTGTCAATGCAGTCAGCCCAGTTATTACATTGCCTTTGGCAGATGTACAAGGCTGTGATCCAAACAGAGAGGGATACTAATCAGACCATGTCAGAGCTGCTAAGTGTGCTATGTGGCCAATGTGAAGACCCTCTCCCAGTCCATGAAATGTTGCAGTGAAAACATGCAATGTCAGCCCACTTAACAGTTATTAATGCACCAGTTGACATAGGTGAGGTAGGAAATGCTTGCAAACTACAGTTGTGCCTAGTCATTTAGCACAGATGACACATGCCATTCCTGAGATGTCTGCACTCTACCCATGTGTGCCTCCACTCCTAGGTATGGTTAATCCACCTCTGGTTCCATTGTGGCTTCCACCCTTGGTTGTGGACCCCTATCTTTATATGGCCGACACTCATATGGCTCCACTGTGGGCACACACCATGAGGAATCCCACCCAGAATCCTGCAGGCTAGCACCATCCAAATCTCCTGTAGATGTACTACAACTAAAATACATCTGCCCAGATTCAGACAGGGAGGTCCCCAGCAATAGTTCTGCACATGCAACCAATGTGTTGAGCCATCCCCTGAACCATATCCCTCCATACCTTAGAATGCAGAACCACATGGTACACACATTCAATATTCCACCACCATTGTGTGGGTATGCTTACCTTAGGCATTGCCTATGAACCTGACACCTATGCTAGTGTTGCTGTCCCATGATACTGTGCTCCAGCCCTGTGCAAATGATGATGATGATGATGATGAATGTGCCTTGCTCTTTACTTTGCTTGCTGTGGCTATAGTAATGTTTGATGCACAGCATGGACAATCAATTTACTGTAATGCACATCCTGGATGTGATAGTGCTTGCATCACTTTTGTTCTGTGTTTGTCTTTTCATGGCCCATAGCTGTGAACCAAATGCTACCTCTTTGCCAGTACCCACCTGTGCCTCAAATGAGGACCATTGTATCTGCATCTTCCAATGACTGCCTACCCAGCTCCTCCTTCACTATTGTAGCAGGTAATCAGTCACTCATTCTAACATCATAAATGGTTCATAGGTAAGTACTAGGCAATCAGTCTGCAGACATTTCCAAGTCTAACTGATTCATGTTGTGCATCGAGTGCCACAAAGATCTTGCTTCACCTCTACAGAGTATGCTACAGTATCCAGGTAACAGAAGCAGGACTTCAGCACTACAATCACATATTCAACTATATTCCATGTCTGTAGCTGTGGAAGGGAGTCATGAGCCATGACTTTAAGACATATGTGGCATCACCTGCAACACAATAACAAACACCATTATGAGTGCCCAGCTACCTATGCTCATGGGAATGTTCCTTCTTGACCTTTAGGGTTAGTAGTGCGTGCACCTACCCACTAGATAACCTGTGCAAAGTCCTCCTGCATGAAATGCTTGTGTAGATTAAACTTGTTTCAGACGTATGAATTATGAGATCTGCCAGGATGGCAGACAGACATGGCATATATAATACCCTCTACACTGCACACCACCTAGCAGTTGATAGCGTGGAAATCCTTCCATCTAATATACCAAATGACTTATGGAGCAAGTAGGGCCATAAAAGCAATGTTGATACAGTTCATGCCTCTCAGGACCTCAAGGATATGGGTTATGTTGCAGAATGCTTGTATAGTGTTGTTTCTTTCCATTGCAGTCCATGAAACCTGCATATGCTCCACATACATCTGCATCATCATTTTTCATTTTATTTTATTTTGTTTTGCTTTTGTTTTATTGGGTTTAGTCAAAAAAACTCTTCAGCAGAACCTCAGGGTAAAAAGTTGCAACATATTCAAACATTTTAAAACAGACATTTAGTAATATGCATGAACAGACATTAAATAATACACAATAAAAATTACACATACATTTGCTAATTAGATTACATCCATGTGGAGGTAAAGGCAGCTATTACAGTATGAAAGATTCTTATACATTAGTAGATGTTGAACACTGAGCATTTGAAGGGGTGCATTAGTGGGTTTGTTAGACAGAGCACGGGTCATGTTATTAGTGCTTAGAGATTCAAAGAAATGGAGGTGAAGGAAGGGACTAGTTAGGACAAAGTATGTCAATACTGTAGTTAAGGGCTGGGGTGTAAAGCAAGTTCAGTGACAATTACATATAAAGCTATCATAACATTTCCATTAGAAGAATAAAGGTGGGGTGGACGGTATCACAAACTAAAGTATATAACTAGGAGATGGTAGTAAAACTATTCAGGTATAGTTGGAGACTGGTTGTAGGGTGTAGAATTCGGAATGAAGAGAAATGTACAGCAACAGATCAATTCATTTGATAGGTGAGGTTTTAATTGTAATAAATTGTGTTCTGAATGGATTTCACTGGTAGAGGAATGTGGTTTCATAGTTTAGCTATACAATGTGAATATAGAGTCACCTGCAATATTAGGTGATTTGGTTACAGTGATTAATAATTTTCTCTAGAGTGTAAAATTCTGCTGGAAGATTAGTGTTGTATTAAGTTGTTAAGGGCTGGGCAATTGTCTTACAAAGAAGTCTGTGTATTGTAGTTATCTGAGAAAAAGCTAGGTGATATGGCAGTTCTAACCAGTTTGATTCTCTGAGGGTTAGGCAATGGTGTGCTCAGTTGTTATGATTTACTGCAAATTTGGCTATTTTATTATAACATTGCTCAAGTTTGGACAGTTGTGAGACTTGAAGTTTAGTGAAGATTGGGGCAGCTTACAAGAGAGAGGGCAGTAAAAAACAGAAGCTATATGCCCTCTGGTTATGTCAGTGAGGTAGTTTTTTACTCTATGTAATGAACATAGTTTTTGATGATTTTTTTTTGTAACCACATGAAACAAATGGTGATCGAGTTTCAATTGGTCATCTGTGATGACACCCAGTAATATTGTATGGTTTATTTGTTCTGTTTTTTTTTTTGTTGGCAGAGACAATAGAAAAGAGTGTTGTTCTGGCAGAATTATGTTGTGGGGTGAAAAGCAGTAATTTAGTTTTTTAGGGTTTAGAAGTAGTTGTGAATTATTTAGCCATGTTTCAATTGATAAGAAGGATTGTTGAATAAAGTCTTGAAGTTTAAACAAAGATTTGGCAGAGCAGATTAGGGATGAGTCATCAGCATATTGAACTAGGATAGCATTTTTATAGCAGTGTAAAGATCATTAATGAATATGTTGAAATGTATGGAGCCTAATATGGATCCTTGCAGGACAGCAATACTTACTGGCAAGAAGGTAGAGAAATCATTTTTCCATTTCACTGCTTGTGCTCAGTTTGAGATGTAGCTATGGAACCAATGCAGTGAAGAGTTTTTGAGCCCTAAGGATGAGAGTTTATGTAAGAGTTTCTGGTGGGGATACAGTATGAAAAGCTTTTGATAAGTCTTGGAAGATGGTGGAGACTAGGCTTCCAGCATTTCTGTTGGCGATAACAGCATTAGTAAAATTCAGGAAAGCAGTAGTTGTGTTGTGCTGAGGATGAAACCAGTGTTGGGTTGAAGATAGAAGTTAGTTATCTATTAGATATTTGAAAAGCTGCTTACGAATACATTTTTCTAATATTTTTGATAGGAGATATAATGTGGCAATTGGGCTTTAGTTTTAAAGATCTGTATTAATGCCATCCTTGTGCAATGGAATAATGAATGATTTGTTCCCATTGTGAGGAGACTTTATTTTCAGATATATATTGGTTTAGCAAAACTGAAACTGGATATGCAATAGCCTTAACTGCCATTTTAAGACATTCGCCAGGTAGATTGTCAGGGACAGTTGTAGTAGGCTTTAATTTTTTGAGGTATGTTTTGATGGTATCTGTAGGAACCAGCTTGAAGGAGAAATGTTGATGGAGGTTATGTGATTGAGTAGGGGCCTCAGGAGCTTACCTGGTTGGTTAATGACTGTACCATCTGTATAAAGTGGGTATTGACTAGGTTGGCTATAGTATAATTCTGTTTCTGTGTGTTTCATGTTGACTTTGTAGCTTGTCTTGGATTTAACAGTTTATTGACTGAGGCCAACAACAGTTTTAGATTATTAGTGTGTATGTTTTGATTGGTTGAGTAATAGATTTTCTTATATTTGGTGATAAGTTGTTTGTTAGGTTTTTTAGTTGTCTAAATGCTAGCAATGTAGGAGCTGTTTTATTTTTGTGCAGAGCTTCCAGGCTTTATCTCTTTGTTACATTAGCTGTTTAGCTGCTAAGGATAGCCATGGGGAAGGGTTAGCTTTGACTCTTTTTATTCTGAATGGGAGTTGTGTGTTTAGAATATCTAGGAAGATCATGTCTAGGTGTAGGATTCTTTAGGCCGAAGCTTGAGAAACTCATAGTGTGTTTCCAGTTGGATGCTAAAACGTCCCCTTAACAAGGGAGATTAAAGCTACATATGCCTTCATCTCCACTGGGGATAAGTAGACCACATATCCCCTTTGATACAATGTGAGGCCAGCACATGAAAACTAGTTCTCTTGTAACAATATCTATATCCACATGGTAGTGGTTGACTGTGTGCTGGCCATGGAGGTGATGGCATATCAGCCACTGCTGAATTGTTCTGCACTGCAGAGAGCAGTGGCATGCATCATCATGGATACTGGCTTCCATAGCAACCACTAACATATGCTGCCTAGCTACAGTAGATGCTGCTGCCAGCATCTTACCATAAATGATACCCCTGCTCACCATAAAATTATGGTGTGCAGATAAACTTATCACCATAAGCCATCACACACAGTTCATACATTTCTGAATCGCATCACCACATTTCCTTTTGTCATTTGTATACAATATGGCTCTCATTAGCATGTATGCACTAATTTGCATGTGATGCATACCACCCTATTTTTCTTGCTAGTGCAGTCCTACTACATGTGTCAGTTTAATACCCTTCCCTACACATCACTGCTCACTGTACTATTTCACTTAATGCAGTACACTATTTTTCAAATACCTCTCTCTAAGCAAATACATATAACTTCAGTAATAATTAAAAGGGAAAGGAAATATAGTGCTTAGCATATAAGATAAGGTGACCTATATCTTCAGATGATTTTTCAGTTATGCTGTCTGGCATTCATTAGCTGCTGCTTAAGTTGAAAAAAAATCTACTGACTTTATCTGGTCACTTTTCTTTGGTCTGTATTGCTTTGTATGCAGGTTTGTAGCCCAGTATTGTCAGCTGCCTCTGACTCCTTAAGTTAGCTGTTTTATGTATCCTTCATTTTTTTAATAAAATACAAAAACTGCTTCCAGCTATACTCCCATAAGAGTCTGTCCTTCAGTGTCTTGCTATATATTGTTGTCTTAGCAGTACTCAGAGTACAACTGTTTAAATCCTTCTGGTACTTGAATGTTTTAGCCAGGATACCTTCTTCACCCTTTTGTCCAGAATAGCAAAGTCCCTTAACTATTCTTTGTCTTCCTCCTCTACATTTTCTTCATTATTACTGCCAGTACTAAAGTGTTATCTCCAAAACCTATACAAATATCTAGCATGTAAACTTGGCACAGTCTTTACAAATAAATTATCATTACCCCTTTTCTAGTATATCCAGATATTACATTGACCTTTTCTTTCTTTCTTTTTTATTTTATGGACTTAGGTAGTTCTGAGCACCATAAGTCTGCTTTAAAAAAAAAGATCCAAAAGAGCATGCAACTTTATTACATGTGGTTAAACAAATAATGTAGGAAGCTACTACAGCTAAAAAGTTTGTAAGTAATATACTGCAGCAGTGTGGGGGCCAGACTAGTTTTACTCATTGATGAGTCTGCTGTTTTGTTATGAAAACTTCCCAGCCTGTAAGTATATATAGGAATCCATGCCATGAAATGATTTATTGCTATCATACAATGGAATTTAGCTGTTTTGAAGAAAATAGCAAAACTAAAGATGTCTGCATTTTTAGTTTAGTTTATTTAATACTTATATGTCAGAATATAAAGTTCTTCACTAGTTACACCCCATGAAAATGGATAGTAGTACAAATGCATACCCAGTATATTATTATAAAAACTAAAACAATTGGCAATCATCAAAGATTTGTTTTTCCAGGTAATATATTATCAGGTCACAAGTGAGAGAGATTGCTTGTGTTATTTACTTCCCACCTTTTTAACTCATGGGTAATGCTGATTTATCCACATCAATAGTTACAAATAAGACAGTTACAAAAATGTTATAACACATGAACACCTGAAGCACTAACTTTAGAAAATTTTTATTGCTTTCTTTGTTCCTTTGGCCCAGTTCACCGCTGAAAACAATCCATGGAGCAGCACACTCATCCATTCATCAAATAATAAAATAAAATTATTAAAACATGATGGTTCTCCATATTTCTTTATAAAAGGACATCACAACAACATTTCTGTAAGTCACAACATATAATATTTTAACAGTATAAAATTCAATCTTGCTGGTCATTTCACTCAGTGAATAAGCATTGTGCCATAAAATGGAAAGGCACCAAAGAATATCTTTGTTAAAGATCAGCATTTCAAGCATGGTCTATGTACACTGGAATACACACAAATAGTAGTCATGATATGAGTGAAGAGGGGTTAATCATGGTGTGAATTTAAAAATAACCTTTAATGAACTGCCTTGATGAAGACGTCACTAACTCACAGAGCAGCAACTCACTTGAAAGGAACAGCTTCTGTATAGAAAATGGGCTTAAAAAATGTACTCAACATAATGTTCCATTTGTGTTGTCCATTTTCATTCTTCCTCAACTGTTCAGTTTGGATCCGACTCTCGGATCCAACTCAGATGTTTTTCCAGCTCGTGGAACACTGAAAGTCTTGAGCTCCTCCCTTACCCATAATGCCCTAGTCACCTGATATACCTCAGATCTTGTTTGCTGTCCCTTAAGCCTGCAAGCATTATGCAATGATGAAAGAACAGCATCTGGAACTCAAATAAAGGAACATTGGTTCTTTCAACATCTTTCAATCCTTCCAAAAGTCAAGTACAGACGGGGGTTGGAGGGAGGGAGGGAACCTGAGGAAGAATGAAAATGGACAACATAGATGGAACATTATGGTGAGTACATAACTTTTTATTTTGATTTTGTCATTTTCATTCATTCCTCAACTGTTGGGACAGAGTCTCCAGCTACCTATATCCCAGAGGACTCTAAGGAAGGATATTCCTGAACACTGCTGAGCAAAAGGTTGGTCTTCCCCTCGAGACTAGATCTAATTTGTAATGAGCAATCAAGGTATGGGGAGTAGCCCAATTTGCTGATGCACAAATATCATCCAATAAAGATCTAGATAAAAAGGCTGAAAAAGTTGCCATAGACCTGGTGGAATGACCTTTTCCTGGTTTTGGTAAAGACAAACCCAACTTTTCACAAACAAAGGTAATACAATCAGTTAGCTAAAGTCACTTTAGAAACTAGTTTGCTTAATCTTGATTCTAAAAAAGAAAGAATGAACTTTTCTGATTTCCTCAAATTTTTGGTTCTATGTAGATAAAACTGTAATTGTCGGTGAACATCCAAAAGGTGTAGCATATACTCTACTTTATTAGTGAAATTTAGAAAGAAAGAAAACTGTAAGGTTGATAATCTAATTAATGTTGGATTCTGACATCACCTTAGGAAGAAGGGAGGGCTTGGTTCATAAGGATATCCTATCCTTATGAAAAATCAAATAAGGAGGCTTGGAAGACAGGGTCTGCAGTTCTGAAACTCTTCTAACAGAGGTAATGGCCACTAAAAAGACATTTTTCCAAGTCAGAAATTTTAGTTCTCATTTAGCTGATGGTTCAAATGGAGATTGTGTCAATGATTGTAAAACAATATTCAAATCCCACAGAGGAGTGGGTTCTTTTAATGAGGGTCTAGGAAGAAATGTTACTCTTAGAAAGGCTTTAAAAGTTTTGAAGAGTCTAAAGATGAATTATTTACTCCTGTATGAAAACTGTAAATGGCAACTAATTGTACTTTAATAGTAGAAGAGCTAGCACCTTCATTGAAAATTGCAGTTAAAAATTCAAGACCTTTAGGAACCAGTGCTGAAAAGAGATCAATGTCTTTTCCATTTATTTCTGCAAAGGGATTCTAGTAGAAGCTTTGTGACAGGATAAAAGAATGTGGTGAGCAGGGGAGGAAAGCCTGGGCTATCTAGCAATCAACAGAAGTGGAGAACCATGCAGTTAACTTTAAGGCTGTAATGTCCAGATGTGTCATCTTTACTAGGTGAGACAGAAGATCTGGAATTGGATCCAGAATCCATGGTGGGTGAAGCAGATGAGGCCAAAGAAAGGGAAAAAAACTCTGATGAGGCCAATAAGGGGCAGTGAGGATAACTATGCTCTCCAATCAAGATGCTTTCTGAAGAAATTTGGGGATAAGAGGTAATGGGGTATAGGCATAAAGGAGACTAGGGGGCCAGTCATCAGGTAGAGCATCCTTTGGTGACTCCCCTGGTAGGGGGATCAGGGCAACGAACCTGCTGAAAGGTGATGCAAAGAGATCACAGCATGGCTGTCCCCATCGGAGGAAAATCCAGTCTGCAACCTTCATATTGAGGGACCACTCATGATGCATTAGAATGGACCTGCTTAACTTGCCTGCTATCACTCTGGATTTCTCCAGAATGTGCATTGCTATCAGAAACTGATTGGTTGAGACTGCCCTTTGTCAGACTCTCATAGCTTCTCAACACAGGGGGTAAGACTTGGTTCCCCCTTGTTTGTTGATGTACCAGACCACTGACATATTGTCCATCTGAATCACAATAGTCCTGAACAGGAGAATGCCTTGGAAGGCCTGCAATGCTAGGAAGACAGCTCTCATTTCAAGAACATTGATATGTGCATTGGCCTCTTCAGAAGACCATGTGCCATGGACTGTCTTTCTCAAGAAATGCCCCCCACCCAATCTGGGAAGCATCTGTGGTCACTATGGCCTTGTGCTGAGGGAGAAAAAATGGATGACCTTCTATTCTTTAATCAGAATAAACCCACCATAGCAGGTAATTCTTGCAAGCCTGTGTTATCTTGATCTGGCTGGATAAAGGTTGGTGAAGAATGGACCACTGAGTCTCTAGGGTCCACTTAAGGATTTTCATGTGGTACTTTGCTAATGGTACCAAAATGATTGCAGCAGACATTGACCCCAATGCTTGAAGGATCAGTTGATCTGAAAGAGAAGAACTTTGAAAGATCTTTTTGACCTGGAGTTGAATGGTTTGAATCCTTATAGAGGGAGAGAGGCTGTCACAGATACCATATTGAACAAATCTCCAATGAACTCCAATATCTGAGATGGTTAAAGCTGAGACTTCTTGTGTTTAATGATAATTCCCATTCTTTATTATCTAGTAGTTTGATGTTGGTTGAAAATTATTTGAAACATAAAATGGTTAATAAATTTCAATGTGACTCTAAAGACTACTCTTTGGGCAAATCTTTTGAATTCAAGAAATCTGTCCAGTTTGTTGATAAACAGTCTCCTTCTTTGGCCAACTTCAAACATAAAAGGAAAAGATTGATCCTGAAGAAATCTAAGATTTCTTCAGACACATCGGCAGATGAATTTTCTTCAGCCACAGATAATGAGGGAATTACACCATCTGACTCTCCTCCTAGTAAGAAAGATAATGTTGACATCCCTTTAGGAAGGTTAGAAGGGGTGGGCGAAAACACAAATGTTGAAGGCACAAGTCTGGAAACTATATTAGTGATGATGATACACAAATAGGTATTAGCACTAATGTACCCAATATTTCACCAGTGGTGTTAACTACAGCAGAATGGGAATTGTTAAATAAAGGGACTGGATTTATTCCATGTTACTCAGTCTAGGAACACATTTTTGCACAAGCCATTAATTTCTTTTTGTAGGACTTTGGATTTAAAATTATATTTTGATCAAATACCAAATACTGATTCAGGTTACCAAGGTTTTAGGTTTATAACATCTTCTTTTATTCCCCCATGAATAAATATATGTCTATGTTTCAAAATTTGGTTTTGAAGGATTTACATTTTTATATAATTTGCATCAATGGGGTAGGCAGGATAATTTGTCGAAATGACAGAGCCAAGCTCTAGGCAAGTTAAGTAGTAACAAGCAAATAGTTATTAACCAGGCTGATAAAGGAGGAGGGGTGGTTGTATGGAATTGGGAAATGTATTATAATTAAGCCATCAGCCAATTATCGTATCATCAATTTTATCAATCAATGTTCCTGGATCCCACGTCAATTTTTAAAAAAAGAGATTGATGATTTTTTACTTTTGGCATTTGAAGAGGGTATTATTTTGAAGGAGGTAAGTTATCATCTGACTGTGGTAAACCCGACTAGACAGATTTTTTATATGTTACCAAAGATTCACAAAAATCTTGACAAGCCTCCAGGGAGACCAATAGTTTCAGGAAGGGGGTCCTTAACTGAACCTCTTTCGGCCTTTTTGACCAAATATTTGAAACTCCTTTTGGTTTATGTGTGTTCACGTATTCAGGATACCACTGAGTTTTTGAACATCATTGATGAGATGCAGATTGAGAATGGATGGTTGCTATGCACATTGGATGTATCGGCATTATATACCAAAATCTCTCATTGGGCAGGTCTTTTGGCATTGGAACATTGGTTAACACAAGCATCCTTATTTAGCCCAGGATTTAATACATTTTTGTTATGTCTTACAGAGTGTGTACTCATCAAAAATGTTTTCTATTTTGATAATCAATCTTATCTACAATTGAAAGGGACTGTGATGGGGCTTCATTTGCACCCATCTATGCAGATCTCTTTAGGGATATATAAAAGAGCAATTGATTTATGATGGAAGTCACAATATTTTTCTTAGTTCCATGGACATTTGGCATCATTATTTGGATGACTGCTGGTTGGCATGGCGTTCTGATGTGGGTTACTTACAGGAATTTGTGGAATATTTGAACAAAAATAAGTGGGGTATAAACTTTTCTATAAATTATCAAGCTAAGGTTATTACATTTTTGGATGTAAAACTTACTGTAATGAATGATGGTACCCCACAAAGTTCAGTATTTAGAAAACACCCTCAGTTCAATACATTGTTATATGCCACTAGGTGTCATCCAAAACGAATTTGCTCATCTACTGATGATTTTGGTGTTCAGGCTCAAGATATGGTGCGCAGATTTTCCAGTAGGGGTTATTCTAGGTGGAAAGTTCAACAGGCCTTATTTTTGAATGATAAAATCTTTAGGCCTAAACTATTAAAATATCAGATCAAGGATAATTCTAGTAATAAATCCATTAGATTTATTATGAATTATGGGGCCAATACAACTTTTTTGCAAAGAGTTATACATAAACATTGGGATGTACTGAATATGGATGATAGGCTACAGGGAATAATACCATCCAAATGCCGGTTTGCATATAGGAAAGGTAAAACTATAGCAGGTTGGTTTAATCATTATAAAAAGGTAATCAGCATTGGCAAAACAAATTCACAATCCACGTTGGATGGGAACAAACTAGTAGGATGTTACCCATGTGGACATTGTAGTTTTTGCAAGTTTGTTCCAAAAGAAACATGTTTTACTTCTTCAAACTGTTCCAAAGTATTTCACATTTTGGTATATGGCAATTGCAGTACGGACTGGGCTGTTTATTTGGTTAGATGCACCTGTTCAGCTTTTTATGTAGGGCAAATATCATGTCCCTTTAAACGGAGAATATCTGAACATTTGAGTGATATTAGATGTGCTAAAGGCACTAATGCTTTATACAAACATAGTTTAAAACACACTATGGCCAGGTTTTCATTCATTATTATTGATAAAGTATGGGGAATAAATATGCAGAAGGAGGGTTGGCACTCTATGTTAAATTATAAAGAACATATGTGGATTATTAAATTAGGGGCTTTTCCCCCCAGGAATTAATGAGCAGTTGTAACAGCCAATGGGAGTTTATTAATGGGTGTGTTTATATATATATATATATATATATATATATATATATATATATATATATATATATATATATATATATATATGCGGTGGTGGTGCTGCGGTAGCGTTGTCGCCTCACAATTAGACGTTGCACGTTCGATTCTCAGTTGGAGCGTCTTCTGTGTGTCGACATGTGTGAATGGGCGTTCCTTCATTGAAGGTTGTGCGTTAGGCCCGGCAAGCCAGCACGTAAAAATCTACTGCCAATCATTAGTGGACCAGAGTTCTGCTGTGGCGACCCCTAAACCGGGAAAAGCCGAAAGACAGTTTATATATATATATATATATATATATATATATATATGTGTGTGTGTGTGTGTGTGTGTGATGTTAATCTATGGCTTTATTGCACTGATGAAGGCTGATTGCCAAAACTGGTATGCTTTTTAAAGTCACCCTTTGGGTGTTTGAAGTGTATTTATGTGGATTTAACTGTGGGTTAAATTAAACTTTATTGTCCAAGAGCTGCTTTGGAGTGTTGGCCTTTCTTTGCTTTTACTAAGTAATCACTTGGCCACGACAACACCACAACACATATCACACTAAATCACATCCAACAAAGTGGGGGGCTTCACCCCCACACCCCCAATGCAGAGGGCTGCGCCCACACACCCTTCAACTATATATAACAGCTCTGAGATAACACTATGGTGGGGAAAAGGGCAAAGTTGTGGTGTTGGCCAAGTGTTTCCTTACCCTAGGAAAGTTTTTGTCATTCATGGAAGTGAATTTCACTATTTCACTGTTGATGAATACAGGATTGAGATAAGTAGATTTCGATTATCTAATATACACCCAAAAATACCATCCCACATGCACCAATCAAACTGGAAAGATTTAATCTAATTTAAGCTTCTATATTAGTTTTTCATGATCTCCCAAATGAAATAGTTACCAAAAGAAAATCATCTAACAGTATATGAACAATGTGACAGCAACATAATCCTGTGGTATTTTTATTCAAACAACTCAAAATCAAACATAAAAACATAAAAAAGGAATTGAAACCACTGAATTTCTTGAAATAACATGGCACACTTCCTGTTGCTGACATATGTAGAAAAAGAATGCTCATAGGTTCATAGATTCATAGGTGGTTAGTAGGATATCTGGCCAAAGACCATTTTAAACCTAACCAAGCTTACTCCAAATTTTCCAAAATACTGTTGATGTGTCATAGCCAGGTGAAATTTACAGTTACAGTTTAGGCTTTTAAACATCAAAGATTCACAGGCTTGTCTCCTTCCATTCGATACATAGGTGCCAAATCAGGGCTAAATTTGGGAATTCTGATCCATTGGTCTAAGTTACGTTTAAAAAAGTTTAGTTATGGTTTTGTTTCACATGCATGGAAAGCCTGCTCCATAGAACAAGTAATCTTTGAGAAACATACTTCTCCCTCCAACATGTCTTGTTAATGTTGTAGATGTAAAAGCCAATACCAAAGGGCTCCACTAATCTCTTTTGTTCCTTTATTTATAATTGAATGCCTTTAAAATATATTTTCTTAATAGAAATGGTACCAACCGATGTTTAAAGCACTAATCTAGTTAAGAATCTTCATTTTTTATCTTTTTACTTCACGTTTACAGGACTCTCTTAAGCATTTCTGAACAATATTTAATGTCTCATAAGTCAACTACTTTGACCAGTTTGTTTATGGTTTTTTTTTTTTGGTTTTGTTTTTTGATTTTTTTACAGGGATTTTTCACTTTCTTGATGTCTTCACATACCTATTCTGATACTCTGCCATTTGTATCTGATGCAGTGAATTAATTTTACAAAATCTTTGAAATTTGTTAGTATATGTTTACGATAATACTTTACTAAAGAGTGGTGTCAGTAGCCCAACAGGTTGAGTATTTGCCTTTGGTGCAGAAAGATCAGGGGGATGTGGGTTTTATTCTTATTCTAGGTGATTGGATTAACCTTTTTGGATAAGAATATTTTTTCTGATTTACTGCACTTTTACTTGCTTTATACAATGATAGCTACTGCTTTGAACATTTTAAAGCATTTATTTAATTTTGTGGCAAAAATAATAATTTCTCTAAAAGTTGTCCTTTCTAGTTCTGTTTGCCTCAAGATTGCCTTGCAGAAGGGTGAATTAGCCAGGGACTTAGTTATTTGG
Organism: Protopterus annectens; assembly: GCF_019279795.1. Classification (NCBI taxonomy): domain Eukaryota; kingdom Metazoa; phylum Chordata; order Ceratodontiformes; family Protopteridae; genus Protopterus; species Protopterus annectens. The sequence goes on along the minus strand of NC_056733.1, from coordinate 1,496,263,102 downwards.
TAGTTGTTTGTTGTTTAATCTCTATTTGAGAGCTACTTTTGCTATGCTTTTACATTAAAAATTTCTAGGATCACCCATCTTGTGGCAAAAGGTATTTACCTGATCTCTCTGACTTGGGAAGCACTCCAGGAAGCTAATTGTGCGTTATTTACTGGCTAGAAGGCATAGGAGTCAGTTTTCAAGATTTTTTCTCTGCTACAAATCAGGAGAGTTTGCAAGGCTCTGTTCTTACTTTCTCAAAGGATGGCATGCACCTCTCCCCACCCGAGGCTTTTGGACATTGGCAAAAACCTCATCCACCTCCTTAGAGCTTTTTTAGACAATGCCAAAGAGACAAAACTACCAACATTGTCAAAAAGAATCTAACCAACCCTAAGATGTTACTGTTCAATGCTAGGAGCCTAAACAAAAAAAAACTCTACACCCTTCAAGCCCTCCTCACTCTGTAGAATGTAAACATCTGTGCAGTGACCAACACTTGGTTTAAATCCATAGAAAGTACTACAACAGTGCAAGGCTACAGTGCCTTCCACACATTTAGACCAACAAAAGCACAGACTAGGGCCAAAGGAAGATGTCCCTTGATCTCCATTAGCAACAAATATACCTCCAGGTTCGTTAAACAGTATGACACCATGGAGCTCATCCTCATGCAAGTCATCATACATAAGACTCCTCAATATATCATGCTAGCTACAAGTCATCATCTATTCCTCTAGAATATCATGACTCTTACCTAAACCTATTGGGAAACTTACACTGCCTCAAACTCACAGGCAGAATGTTTCCTGGACTTTATTAACACAAACACCCTGGAACAGATCGTACACACTCTAACCAGCTTCTTCCATTTGTTCCATCTTTTTGTTGTTTGTACTGATATATTCTACCAGTATTTTCTTTATTTTAACCAGGTCTGTATGCAGTTGTCTTACATCTTCCTGAAGGTTATTGGAAGTCATGTCTGTAGGTTGCATTACATTTTGCTGAACAGCTGCTGAGCTTTCCCCTGGCAGTGTTTCTTTCCTCACTTTTTGTAGTTGATTTTTTTCCAAGTCTTCTGTGTTTATTCCTGGCATCCATGCAGTTTGCTTACTGGCCAGCTACTGAAATTAATACATAAACACAAGTCTACTGGCCTTCTCTGCTGAGTTTCTGTTTCCACACTGGGAGAGCTGGAAACAAGTTGTTACTCAGTGTGCAGCCATCTTGGAACTCTTAACTGAACACTATTTTTTAGCATGCTTAACTACAACAAATTTGTCTACTGTCAAATATTTAAAGATCAATATTATTACATTAATACTTACACAGTAAAACAAAAGGCAATCTCTTTTAAAAATGGCCTGTGAAGAATATGTGCAATGTACATAAGGAAGCTGGAAGCTACACTCTGCAGGAGAGTGGAGTATTACCATACTTAAATAAGTGATTCATCCGCAGGATGGAAGGATAAATATTTTCTGCTGTACTGATTGTTTTTATCTTATGGCATATTATATATTAAATTAAGTACAACTGAAGTCATTAGTGAATTTCTGGTAAGAAAATGTAATAATTCCATATTACTTCCTAAGAATTTAAATTCAAGTCTATTCCATTCTAGTCAGACACACCAAAAGCAGATAAAAGATGGAACATCTAAGATGGTGGCACACTGATCAACAGTTTAATTTCAGATCTCCCAATGTGAACAAGAAACTGAGAAATAAAATTCAATTACTGGCTAGTAAGTTCACTGCCTAGATGTTGGCAAAGAAGAAATTTATAGAACCCGAAAGAAAATCAGCCAGAAAGGGCAAAGACAAAACACTAGCTGGGAAGAATCCTGCAGCTGTTCAGAAAAAAGTGGTTCAAGCTTCAGCTATGGTACACGAGATGACTTCCAGTAACTTAAGAGGAAAAAAACATAAATCAAATGCACTGAGATGATTAAAATAAATGAAACATTAAAGGATTGTATTGACCTTAACTAGCTATGCAGATGAATTGATAAACCTGTAAAAACAATAGGTTGAAATGAAGAAAATGCTGGCTGAGTATGACACTTCTCAAGAACAGCTGTTTCAAAAAACAGTAGACTTAGATGACAGAGCACGCAGAAAAAACTGAGAGTTTCTACTGTACCAGATACACTGGAAGGAAATAAAATCCATGAAGCTGATGAGACAGATTCTCAACCAAATTAATTTATTAAATGATGAGTCCAACCACCAACAGTCAGTCTAAAAAAACACACATTACACACACACACACACACACACACACATATATATATATATATATATATATATATATATATATATATATATATATATATATTTAGCACTTTCATCTCTCAGGACTTCACCAGAATAAGACCAAAAGTTTTTCAACTGACACATATACACATTTGAAACCCAGAAATAGTATTATTATTTAATTAATTAATCAAACAATCAATTACTAACTTAATGCAAGAAAAACATTAAAATACATATAGGTGTAGTACTAGATGAAATGTAACATTATACACACACATATATGTGTGTGTAATGTGTGTTTTTTAGGCTGGTCGTTGGTCTTTGGACTGGTCGTTTAATAAAGGAATGTGGTTGAGAATCTGGCTTCTGAACTTTGTGAATTTTTTTTTTTTTTGTGTGGCATTGTGGTTCTAAGACACTGGAAGGAACAAACTGTATTACTTTTATACTTTTATAAAAGCACAAATAAGCAACTGGACTGGTATTCCACAGCAGGATTTGTTAAATGAAAGGACACATTGAGTGTATGCTCAAAACCTGGTCATGAGAAAGCAGCCAAGACTTGTATTAGTAAAGATGCAATCCTACCAGCAGAAAGAGTTGATCCTGACAAAACTGTTGTAAAAGGGAAAGGTATTATAACTGGAGACAGCAGAGTGTTTGTGGAAATGATTATTTACTGTACACCAGACAGAAGAGAAGTACATTTATCCCAGTAATCAGGGAATGTCGACAGGCAGGTGTAAGATTCAAGCTGCTGTATCCAGCTATCTTCAGAATATTTTTCTAAGAGGATAAAACACATTTTTGATGCAGAACAGGCTAAGGAGGAAATAAAAAAAGTTTATCAAACAAAAAGTGAGCCAACAGCAGAACGTGAATCTGCTTCTCATTCTTCTGATAATAAAGCTCATAGAGAGACATTCCAAATGAAAATGCTTGAGAGACAGAAAAAAGCATCAGGAGTACCTTGGACTTGAAACACATTTGATGCTGGGAGGTGGAGATGAACCGGAAGAATACCAGCAACACTAAAACTACTGAATAAATGGAAGACTATTAAGCACCAGTCATATTTGTGAAATATGACTTTGCAAGAAAAAGTGGCTAAGAAAGATTGGACTTTTCTTGGCTTTGTTAAACTTGGGGGTGGACTGTAAAGCATGCACCCCAATTTATGTCATTAATATTTCAAATAACACTGAAAGGGGAAAATAACTGTAAGTTAAATAATTATTGTTCTTAATAGTGTTTGTATAACACATTTCCAGATACAGTATAAACTGCACATTATATATAGTAAATCAGTTTTGTGTACTGTGCAGTCAGGGGAGTCTCTTCAGTGACTGTGTATATTAAGGTAAACAAGTACTTTATTAAGTTGTAAGATGTATTGGCTTTACAGTGTGACAACAGAAGAAGGACTGGACAAAACCAAGTTTAATGTCAATATGCTGTGATCTTGGGCTATTGTGGTGGGGTGTAAAAGTGCACGGATTATATTATATGTAGAGTTAAGATATTTTTACATGGTTGAATGTGTAGATTAATTCCATTGGCTTAAACTACAAACATGTTTTTGTCAACAAGTAGGCTTGAAAAATAAGACAAAATTATGAAATTCATAAAAATGTCAAGTTTCTTACATCAGCTGTATCTTCTGTTCTGGGTGAAATTTACAAATATTCATTGCTGACTACTTTTATATGGAGATATCTGTCTGCATGTGCACTAAATTAATCTTGAGAGTTCTGAGCATTCTTTGCTGACAGAAATGATAAATTTAATGGTACAACAGCAATCAGCTCAGTGAAAAATAATGTTTGAAATTATGGGAAATGAATAAGAGATAGCAGCCTCTCTAATAGCCTTAATAGTTTAAAGCATTTAACAGAGGAGTGTGCAAGTTAGTTGTATTTAAAGATAGCCAGTGCATTATTTCTTAGAGATAAAAGTTATATGGGATAGGAATAGTGATAAGAAAAGTATAGACAGCAATCAATGTAAGTGGGAACACATGCTATAGAATGCACTTTAACATGGGAAACCTTAATTTTAGGTTAGACAATGCCTGTTGGTGCAGCTATCAGTCTGAAGCAATTGTTCCTATGTGGGAGGATAATCTTTATTTCTTGAAGATGTATATAATTTTGTCCACTTGTTCTAAGTAATAGGGAGTGGAAGTTTTTTTTAAATGTATTCACTTTTTCTGTGTGAGGGCTTTCATTAAAACAAAATGCCTTGACAAATGTGAGATAAGTTCAAATAGAGATGAGAAGAAACAACTGTATAAAAGATCAGCCTGCCAAGCATTAATGTGTGCATGTAACACAAAAGTTGGAAACTCAATTTCAAATAAATTATATATATAATAGGGGGACCAAGAAGGAGCAGGTGCCTAACTGGTAGCAATCTCTCCTTAGCCCGAAGAAGCAAATAAGAGCACCAGTGAAATCCTCCAAAGAAAACTTCAAGTCCAAACTGGCCACATCTACTAAAGACAATCATAAGGCCTTCTTCACATATGCCTGCAGTCTCAAAGGAAGCACACAGATCTGCTCAGAACTGGTGGCCAAGGCCACCACATATACAAATGCCATAGATAGAGCCAATCTGCTGGCAGACAGGTTCAGTGAAAACTTCACCCCCCTATCCTCCCATCAGTAAGTCAGGACATCCCCAGCACCTGCCCCCCTCCCCTTATCTCTAGGGAGCAAGTCATAGTTGTATTTAAAGATAGCCAGTGCATTATTTCTTAGAGATAAAAGTTATATGGGATAGTTATAGTGATAAGAAAAGTATAGACAGCAATCAATGTAAGTGGGAACACATGCTATAGAATGCACTGGTTCAGCGCAAACTTCTCCCCCCCTCCCCACCAAAAGGGCAAATATCTACCCCAGCAGAGTGCTGCCCCCTCTGACATCTCAGATGCTCAGGTAAGAGCCGCCCTCTCCAAAGCAAAAAAACACAGCATCAATGGGACCAGACGGTGTCCCGGGCTGTGTCCTACATGAACTCCAAGAAGAGCTAAACTCAAACATAAAACTACTGTTCAATCTCAGCCTTACTACAGGATATGTGCCCAAAGAGTGGCGTACAGCAACAGTGGTCCCTCTCCATAAAGGTGGTGCCTCAACGGATCCTGGAAACTATCGCCCCATAAGCCTGACTAGCTTGGTCTGCAAAGCTATGGAAAGGATCATCATGGACCTCATAAATAAAGATATTGGGGACCTACAGACACTGGATCCTACCCAGTTCGGCTTTGTTAAGGGCAGATCCTGCCTCTTAAACTTGGTTGATTTCTTTGAAACAGTCACCAAGGCCATTGATGAGGGGAAGGTGGTCCACACAGCTTACCTGGACCTCGCAAAAGCCTTCGATACAATACCCCACTTGGGCATTATAGATAAGCTCACCAGCTTAAGTATAAACCCCAATGTCACTAGATGGATTGCAAACTGGCTCAAGGACAGAACCCACATGGTTAGAATTGCTGGAGCCATGTCAGACTCCAAACCAGTTACAAGTGGTGTCCCACAAGGCTCAGTCCTGGGACCTCTCTTGTTCGGTATATATTTCTCTGAGGTACAGGCCAACACAGAAGGACTGTGGCTGACCATGTTCGCAGATGACTGCAAGCTGGGCGCCATAATCGACTCTCCAGCCGACACAAGCATCCTCCAAAAGGGCCTCATAGAAACAGACAACTGGTGCCAAAGCCAAGGCCTCAAGCTAAATGCCAAAAAGTGTGTAGTCATCCCCTTTGGCAAAAACAAAGTGCCCACAAATTACCACATAGGTGGTAATCCATTAAGTATGGAAGAAGTAATTAGGGACCTGGGGACCCAAGTTGATAGCAATCTCTCATTTGACAACCACGTGGCCAAAGTGGTTAGAAAAACATTTTATATAGCCCACCTAATCATGAAGGGATTCACATCTAGATCAGGGGAGGTCATTGTGCCTCTTTACTCATCCCTCATCAGGCCCATAATTGAGTACAATGCCCCTTTTGGGATGTACCTTACCAGACACCTGCAGCAACTGGAAAGACCCCAAAAGTACCTCACCAAGAGGATCAAAGGGCTCAAACAGATGCCATATGCTGCCCGGTTAAAGAAACTCCAGCTCTACTCAGTGGCATACCGCCTGTTCAGAGGCGATCTGTGCCTGACGTATAAAGCCATGTCCAACCCGGAATTAATGGACATGCTGCACCTCAGAAAATCCAAATCCCATCGAGCTACGCACTCGAGAGACTTGAACCTCAGCACTGAAATAAATAGGACATGCTGGAGGGACAGATTCATAATCCAGTGGCTCCCTTCACTCTGGAATAAAATCCCAGTCCAGGTTAGGCAAAGTCCCTCATTGACTCTCTTCAAGAGGAATCTTGATGAGTGGATGGGAGATCGTAGGTTTATCCCGGGTATCACTTCTGTGTCACTGTTAGACAGAGGCACAGTATACTAACCTCGAAAAAGGGCATAGCAAAATAAATTTAAAATGGGTGGCGAAAGCCAAACACATTCTGGCTAGGCTTATAAATGCCCTAGGGCAGATAGCCTAGTATGAACCTATGAACCTATGAACCTATAATCACTGCCCTCTCAAAGGCAAAAAATACAGCCTCCATGGGACCTGATAACATCCCAGGCTGCATCGTACATGAACTCAGGCAGGAACTTGCAGCACCATTAGGCACCCTATTCAATCAAAACCTGAGTACCAGCATCATCCCAGCTAAGTGGAGGACAGCCACTGTCATCCCTTTGTATAAAGGTGGAGCATCCACCGATCCAGGAAATTATAGACCCATCAGCATAACTAGCCTGATCTGCAAGGTCATGGGGCAGATTATCATAGAACGTATTAAAAAGGACATTAGCAACCTCCAAACACTTGATCCCACACAGGTTGATTTTGTCAAGGGGAGGTCATGCCTGTTAAATTTTTTCAACTTCTTTGCTACAGCCACCAAAGCCATGGACGAGGGGAAGATGGTGCATACCACCTACCTTGACCTGGCCAAAGCCTTTGATACTATTCCCCACACAGGTATAATCCATAAACTCTCTCAACTAGGCATTAATCCACATTAGGGGAAGAACCTCAAGCAGTAGACCCATAATTAGTGGAGTACCCCAGGAATCGGTCTTGGGGCCTCTGTTGCTTCAGATATACTTTTCTGAAGTGCAGGCCAAAACCAGTGGGTTATGGCTGACCAAGTTTGCAGATGTCTGCAAGGTGAGTGTTGTCATGAATTCCCCTAGTGATGTGGACATCCTCCTAAAGGGTCTCACCCAAACAAATGACTGGTGCCAGAAACATGACCTCAAACTGAATGCCAAAAAATGCATCATTATCCCCTTTGAGGAGAGTGACGTCCCCACAACTTATCACATTAATAATAGAATCCTAAGTACACAATCAGTCATGAGAGACTTGGGAACCTAGGTTGATAGCAAACTGACTTTTGACCACCATATTGACTCCATTGTATGAAAGCTTTCTAAATGGCCCACCTCACTGGTAATGGTATCTCATCCAGGAACAAGGTGGTAATAACATCCCTGTATTCTTCCCTTATAAGACCCATTATTAAGTACAATGCCCCTTTTGGCATATACCTCACAAAGCACATGCAGCAGCTGGAGAGATCACATAGGTTCCTCACCAGGAGAATCCAGGGCCTCAAAAAGCTACCCTACACAGATAGGCTAAAGGCCATGTCCCCCTACTCAGTCTCCTACAGACTCCTCAGAGGTGACCTCTGTCTGGCATATAAAGCAATCTCAGCTCCTGCCTTGATGGGACTGCTGCATATCCACAAGTCAAGCTCCACTTGAGTAACCCGCACGTGTGACCTCATCTTAGTCTGTGACATCAATAGGACTTGGTGGGACAGATTTGTGTTCTAGAAACTCCCCCTTTTGTGGAATAGACTCCCTCTCCATGTCAAGCAGAGTACCTCATTAACCCCCTTTTAAGCGTAACCTGGGGAGGCGTAGCCAAGATGCCTAACTGGCAGCAGCAGTTTTTCAGAGCTCTTCCAAATCAAACATTTAGACAGGAAATGCTTAGTTTTTGATTCTGATTTTCACACAAATCTAATTATAACAACTTCTTCTTAATTTAATTTTGGTGGATTACTCTTGAAAAATTCCTGTCAAATTTACTGGAGACTTTTCATCACTGAAAATGAGCACATCCAAACATTCTCATGCTGACTCTGCTTTGAGGAAAGATATGCAGATGATGACATCCACCCTGCAAGAACTATCCTTAAAAATGGACAGGTTTCAACTAAACTTAGAAAATCTTAAAGAAAGTTGCTTTAACCAAACAGACATTTTAAGGAACTACGACAGCAGCACCAGACCAAAATATCTGAAACTGAAACAGCATTATCTGACACTGATGGCAGGCTCAGGGAAGAAGCATTTCAAACAGACTTTCTTTTAAAGCAAAACACCTGGTTACAAAATAAGCTGGATGATTTGGAGAATAAGGAGAGAAAGTGCAATATTAGAATTTTTGGACTTCCTGTGAAATCTGAGAGAGTTGACATGGTCTCCTTCCTAAACAAACGGATTCCTGAAATTCTGGATTTTCAGGAAAGTTTTTCTTATGGTATAGAAAGGGCTCATAGAGCCATCGGGAGATCGGCTTCCACATTAGCATCATCACCACCTAGATCCATTGTGGTAAAGTTTCTCTCATACATTGACAAAGATCTTGTCCTTAAAACAGCCTGGAGAAAAGCACCCTTAAAATGTAAACAGTCCCAAATCAGATATTCTACAAGAGTTCTGGACATGAGAAAGAAATGCTGTCCCCTTGTCAAACTTCTCAAACAAAACAACATTAAAGCTCACATTCTTTATCCAGCTCGGATTAAAATACTTTTATCCCAGTGGTGTAAGAACCTTTAGTAACCTGGAAGAAGTTTTCTCCTTCATAAAAAATAATGATATTATTCCTATACCTGAGGACATGGACTGGTTATCATTACCCACTCTCAAAAGAACTTCAGACAAGAACAGTTGGACAGAGATGAAAAAGAAGAAGCAGAAAACTGACACCCCCTTCTGTCAACACTACAAAATCTCTCAAAGAATTTACTTCCAAATAATGCATGTTTTACTTATGCTATGATCTCTTTATCTTATTAAAGGTTCACACATCACAGAGTCACAGCATGATTAACAGCTTACTCTCTGTTAAAAAAGGGAGAAAAGGGAAATATTCAAATCCTAAACTTCACCACTAATCAACAATTCATCACATGTTTCAGGTAACTTGCTTTTTTTTTTCTCTTTTTCTATTCTTTCAAAATCTTGTCAGCGTTGAGTCATGTTCACATATTTATGCTGAAAGCTATTAATTGCCTGTACCTTCTAATGTGTAAATCACCACTTAATAACATGCTGCTTCTCTTTTATGCTGTTTTTTTACACTTAATTGCCACTATTGTTTACAGATCTTTAATAATAGCATCGTTCTCTTCAAAATACATCTTTTACAACTAGTAACAGTGTTTTTCATTCACAGACTTTTTTTCACTTCAAAATGGCCACAACTCGCTGCGACTACCTTTTTAGAACTTTTTAATGCTTTTTTCAACAGTTTACACTTTAATATACTTATTAGAATGTTTTTCAACCAGAGTGAAGCTTTACTCACTTAGATTGCATGCCTCAATCCATTTTAACTGCAAATTATCTTCCCTGTAATGTACTGACTCTCAGAACCTCCCCCGTTGCTCTTGCACAGGAAGTCAAGCGCAACCTGGATAACTGGATGAAGAACAGAAACTACACCCCTGGAATTCCACCTGTGTCCCTGCTGAACAGTGGCATCAGGTGCTGACTTATTGGAACTAGGGTTGCCACCTTTTCAAATGCCCAAAGTGGGACATTTATGGTACAAACGACAGATTTTGCAGGCCAAAACATACCCACAGCCAGTACTAAGTACATAGCTTCACTTTTTTGCCTAACTAAAGCTTATGCTTGTAGTATTTCAGTTGCTTATACTGTTTCTTATAATATTTAGGCATTTCAGATACAGAATAACTGTTTTATGCAACTATTACATAAAATATAAGAAATAATTTTGTCCTAAAATCTCAGGATATTTGCCATTTTTACAATTTTTTTGCAGGACACAACTGCCCAAAGAGGGACTGTCCCTTGCAAAGTGGGACAGGTGGTAACCCTAATTGGAACATGGGCTAAATTCATGGCTAGGCTTATAAGGGCCTCAAGGCCAATAGCCTAGTAACTTTCTATGATCCTAGGATCCTATGACCCTATGGTAACAACAGCTTTTTAACTTAATGGCTACTTTAGCTATATTATCTTGGAACATAAATAGCCTTACATGTATAAACAAAAAGGAAAGAGTACTGAGTTGTATTAAGAATTGCACAGAGCAAATAGCAATGCTGCAGGAGACACATTTGGAAAGAAATGAGCATGTAAATTTGACAAAGAAAGGATTTCTGGATGGATATTCATCAGAATATCAGGGACACAGTAAAAGGGGAGTAATAATTATTAATTGCTAGAGGAACTCCAATATTGATAGAAGAGGGAAAAAAGGCAATAATTATAGATTCATGGTAGTAAGGAGCTATTGGCAAAACAGGAAGATTATGCTGGCATATATTTATATTCCACCAACAACTACTATTATTGAGCTTAAGAAATTTTGGGAGAAATAATTATCTTTTAGCAGAGAATATTACTTATATGTAGGGAATGGAACTTGGTTTACAATAGAGAGGATCTATCAGGGCACATAGAAGGGACAATATAACAAAACAGGGAAGATTTCTGAAGATATTTATGAAAATATTTGGTATGGAAAATGTGAATTCAGTAGTAGGTACATAATATTCCCCAAGGTACAATAACTGGCCTAACCTAGACAGAAACTATATTTCACAGGAACATGGGCATTTAATTGAAAGCTTCAACGCACATCCAATAACCACTTCAGATCAAGTAACAATAAAAACCAAGATAAAGAATGCAGGTTAATGAAGTATAAATGAGACACTGGCACTTCCCCACATAACTGTTAACTAGAGAGGAATTTAAGTAATGGGTAGTGGAAATTATTCAAGACTTATTAAGGAAGCTGGAAATATCTTCAAAATTTATATCTAGTGAGTGGGATAAAATGAAAATGGAGTATAAAAATAGGATAAAAATAAGAGAGAAAGAGATATAGTTAAGAATTAGTTAGAGGGGCTGACAAAGATTAAAGTACTGCAGAATAAGAAGAATCTTATAGAAAAAGAAGAGTCATAAATGCAAAGTGCTGAACAGAAAATAAGGGGTATCAGAACAATATACATGAGTTTATAAAGATTGCTGTTAAGCAACTGTTTTTTGATAACTCCAGAGCACAAAAAGTTTTAGCACAATGACTTAGGCAACAGAAAGTAGCCAGTAACAAGGAAAATAACCACTGATCTTGTATGGGTATTAGAGATATTTTGGAAATGTTATGAAAGTTTGTGTAAAGCAGAGAAATGTGGAAATAAAAAAGAGCACAGATGGAAATATTTATGGAAGACTTAATTATGCCAAGGATAGAGGTATATGAGGCCCAACAAGTAATGGTTAAGATAAGAGGAGATGATATAAAAACAGTGCTATATACTCAATCTTCAGGAATGTCTCCGTGAACAGATGGTGTTCCTGTAGAAGTTTGGAAGTTAGGAGGGAAGAAAGTAATAACAATCTGGAAAATTTTATTTAATGGTATTTTAAAAGGAGGGGAAGCACCATCTTGGAAGAAAGCTGTAATGGCTGTATTACCAAAAGACTGTAAAGACCCATCTGACCCAGTTTCATATAGACTTATTTCAATGTTAAATCATGATTATAAAGTGTTAATGTCTATACTTGCTAAAAGAATAGCAAAGGTGTTGCTAATATTGCTAGGCATGGTTTTGTGGAGGGAAAGCAAACATATGACAACATAAACAGAACAATGACTATTCAGAAGGAAGCAGAATATAAGAAAACACTGCTGTTACTAATGGGTCTTGTTGAAGAGAAAACATTTGATAGAGTAAGCTGGGAATTTATGAGTAGGGCATTGGAAACATTTATATTCCCTGATACAACAACAGGGTTAATTAGAAGGGTACATGAAGGTTCACAAGCAAGAATTAAAATGGGAGGGTTCTACTGATAAGTTGTGTTTGAACAGAGGAACTAGGCAGGGGTGTCCTCCTTCTCCTTTTTTACTTGCTTTATACTTAAAACCATTGGCAAAGAAAACAAGGAATTCAGAATTGCAAGGATATAACTGGTATGGTAATTAAGAAAAGGTGGGTTTATCTGCAGATGATATTATTTTGTACCTGATAAATCCAGTAAAGAACATCCCAGCATTGCTGAACTTTTTGAGACAGTTAACGGTCTTTTTGGGATATAAAACTGAAGAAGATAAAACAAAATCTACAGCTGCACCCACACATCAATTGGTTCAACAATACTCATATTTATGAGAACATGATATGATGAAGTATTTAGAAGTATTTTGAGCCAAGGAACCTGAAATGTAAGGTGTACAAAACAGTGGTGCAGCCAATACTAACGAAAGGTACAGAAACCTGGGCAGTAAAGGCAGAACAGTTGAGAAAGCTAGAGGTGATGAAAATTAAGTGTCTGAGAAGGTGGTATGATGCACACCATGGGACAGATGAAGAAATGAGGACATGATAGCAGAAGCCATAGTAGCTCCAGCTGCAGAAAAGGTCAAAGAGAACAGATTATGGTGGTTCAGGCACATGTGTAGAAAAACAGAAGACAATCTGGTGAAGAACATTTAGGACAGACAGGAAGAAGGTAAGAGGAAATGAGGGCATCCAGCAAAGAGGTGGGTGAACTGTGTGAGAGAAGATTTGCGACAGTCAGGCATGATTGTTGAAGAAGGCAGGAGTGTGGCATTGAATCAAGTGAGATGGAGACAGTTAACACGACACCCAATCCCATGTAGAAAATGGGGAAAAACGGGGTTGATGATCATGATGATTAAAAAAGCTTCTGTTATAGCAGCTAACGATATGTGGGAAGAGACAAAATAAAAGATAATACAAAAACTGAGAAATTGAAAGTTTTTGTTTATGGATATATTTCTTGTTTATGGGTAAGATACAAGTGGGTATATTTTTATCTACCAGAGGAGAAGTTGTGGATAATAATTAATAAAGAACTGAAGTAATTTATTGGGGAAGGGAACAGGGCAGGAGTTAAGTGGGATATATTGATCCCTCCAATAGAACAAAGTGGTTTAAATTTACCTGATTTGAGGAGATACACAATTAAGGCACATATACATAAGACAAGCAGAAGGTTATAATTCAAAATAGAAAGAGATGATAATGATGAAGTGGGGAAGTTCAATAAATAAAGAGAGAGGGTATGATTTTGGATGTAGATCCTTAGGAGAACAGTAACAACCATACAAAATATTATATTCATAAAGTAGAAGAATGTATTCTAAGAAATAATCTAACACAAGAATGGAGAAAGGAGATGTTGCCAATAGGCATGACTGCAAGTGGGGTTACAGAAAATAGGCAAGAGGGGATGGAACTTACTGGAGAAAACTGGCAAAGGAATCAAGGTATTGGGACCAAATAACTAGAGAGGGAAAGGTAATAGAGTAGGATGAAGCCAAGAAGTAGTTTGGACTGCAGGCTAGAGACTGCCTTCCCTACCAGGGATTGGTATCAGAGTATAGTGAAACAGAAACAGATAGGGGAACCTTAAGTGACAGACCTGCTCTGGTAGTGTTTTTAGTTGAATCAAGAACAGAAGCTGTTGTTTAAAGAGAAATAATTAGTAGGACATGGAAAATATTGCATGATAACTATAAGAATCAGAGGAAGTTAAAAAAGGTTGGGAAGAAAAGCAGTTTTATAATGGGGGACAATGTGTGGCTGCCCAGTATTCAACAAAGTCCAGAATGTTTAGGATCTTTGCTTAGAAGTGTTTGCAGAGGTATTTTTATACCCCAAGCAGATTTTAAAGAAAATTTCCTCAGGAAGATAGCAAATATTGGAGGTGTAAGGGGATAAAATAAATAACTAGTGGAAAAATGTGGTTTGGGAGATTAATGAGTTGTCAGATTTTAAAAATTCCATACAGAGTACTCTGTCAGAAATATTGGGAGAACAAATGGCTGTAATTAAGGAAATTATTTTTTTTTTTGAGGTGGGACACAGGATCTGAATTGCCTAGACATTGTAAAGCCTTGTGAAGTTTAATTCTATTGGCCATCTAGAAAGCGATTACTAGATAGTGGAAATCAAAATCTAAACTAGTATTTGAAGCACTGAACATTATAAGAGATAAAAGAGCATGAAGAAGGATCTTTAGAAAGAGAATGAGCAAATCATGTAGAAAGTTCAGGAAGACGAGGAGGAGTGAGGTTTAAAGGAAGTCAGTAATGTTGGACTGATGATAAGTTACAAGGAAAGAAAAGATATATGATGTACAATGTATGTAAATGGAAAAATGTTAATGTGATTTGTTTTCTTTTCTATTAATAAATGTTTGCCTATGTCTTAAGTTATAATTTAATAAAGGTGTTTAAAAAGTAGATAAAATACATCTAAGAGGACAAACTCTGGTACTTAAAATAACTGACAGTGTAATACAACAAATGCAATACATCTTTTTTCTTCAGAACAGATAGATTTTACAGATCAGAAGATAAGTAGTTTACAAGTAAATATTTACTTGCATGTCAACCACTTACATTACACTAAAGCCATCTCTTATACTTGGGAATGTTTCTTTAAACACAACATAAAGAATTATGGAGAGAAAGATTTATATAGCAGCGATTCTTCAGCATTAACATCTTCATATACATTTTAACTGCACCATACCAAAATACTGAGTGATTTCTGAGCTTCAATGTTTCTGAAATCAGTATTATTTAAAAGAGTTCCAGTAAAGTTAGGAGTAAACCTGGGGCTAAATCACACACACACACACACACACACACACACACACACACACACACACACACACACACACAAGGACACACACATGCTGACAAAATATGCTTGCTTGTTAAAGAAACAGAGCAGTGTGAAGCATAGTAGGAAATAAAAAAAAAACAAAAAAAAACAAATGGAAAATAGATGAAAAACAGCAATGAAACTAATATACTGCATTATCTTCTGGCCCAGTAAACTCTTTACTACTAGAACAAACTGAACCATACATTCTCGGGCTGAATGAGGGGTTTGTTAGGTTATAAATAAAAGGGAGTATTTATAATTTTCTTTCTCTAGTGGTTATCTTTAGTCTTCACTGGTTGAACCTATTATTCCCTTCTACTGTCATAGATATAATTATATAGTATTATTACTAATGTTATTATTTACATGTATTGTGTTACAATGCAAGCTACCTAAACAGTGTTTCTCATAATTTAAGTTATAGATATCTTTAACCGGACTGCACAGAATAATGGTGCTGGTAGCATGTGCAATATAATTGCAATGTAAACTGAGAATACATAGGGAAAGGAGGACAGCAAGGATTCTGAAGTGCCATCTAAAGCAGTACTGCATCACAGCCAGTATGACAGCTTTTCGGAATTAACTGAAGGAGGAAAATAAGCTTGCCATACTAATTTCTGCAGCACTAACAAAGCACGGCTGCTTGCTGTACAGCTATTGTGTAACACTTCAAATTATTTCTTCCTGCCCTTATCTCATTGGCAGATCATAAAAAATATTTATTCATTTGTATATTCTAACTGGATGAGCCATCGTGCTGTGCTTGTGCAAGATTGTACTCATTGTCATACTTTCACAGTATAAAGCACTGCTATGAAGCACCTGCTAACAAATCAAACACCTTAAAATAATGTATAGAAATATATATATATATATATATATATATATATATATATATATTTATATATATATATATATATATATATATATATATATATGTGTATATATATATATATATATATATATATATATATATATATATATGTGTGTGTGTGTGTGTGTGTGTGTGTGTGTGTGTGTGTATGGATTCACTTCAGAATCTCGAATGTCTGAAAACCCGAATGTCATATGGTCGAGACCATATGATCGAATTTTCAGAAGCTCGAAACTCTGAAATTAATCAAAAAAATGAATAAATAAATAGGTTCATAGTTTGGTACTAGGCTATCAGCCCTAGGGCCTATACAAGCCTAGCCATAACAATTCCCTGGCTAATTCTTCCCACACTATTTACTTCCCTGGACCCCTGTCTAGCAGGGTGACTGACGTGATTCCCGGGGTGAATTTCCTTTCTCTCATCCAATCGTCACTGTTCCTTTTGAAGAGGGCCAAAGAGGCACTCAGCTTGACATGTATGGGCAATCTATTCCAGAGTCTGGGGAGTCTCTGGGACAGGAACCTATCCCTCCAGCATGTTTTGTTTATTGTGATGACAAGGCTTAGATCCCTGGAGTGTGTGGCTCTGTGGGATTGGGATTTCTTTAAGTGTAGCATGTCCAACAGCTCTGGGTTTGACATGGCCTTGTATGTTAAGCAGAGATCGCCTCTGAGTAGACAATATGCGAAAGAGTATAGCTGGAGTTTTTTAAGGTGGTCAGCATAGGGCATCTGCTTTAGACCTGTGATTCTTTTAGTGAGGTATTTCTGCGGCCTTTCCAGTTGTTGCAGATGTCTTGAGAGGTACATACCAAACGGGGCGTTGTATTCTATAATGGGTCTAATGAGGGATGAGTACAGTGGGACAATGACCTCCTTTTTTCTGGATGAAAAGCCCTTAGTGATGAGGTGTGCCACATAGAAGGATTTCCTAACTGTTGTGGCGATGTGGTTACCGAAGGTGAGACCACTGTCCACCTGTGTCCCTAAGTCTCTTATCACGCTTTCGGTGTTTAGTGTACTGCCACCTATATGGTAATTCACGGGTACATGTTTTTTCCCAAAGGGGATAACTATACATTTCTTGGCATTGAGCTTGAGCCCATGGCTCTGGCACCAAGCATCTGTTTCTGTAAGGCCCTTTTGTAGAGTATCCAAATCATTTGGGGATTCAGTAATGGCTTCCAGTTTACAGTCATCTGCGAACTTCATTAGCCAGAGTCCCTTAGTGTTGGCCTATACTTCAGAGAAGTAGATGCCAAACAAGAGCAGTCCCAGGACTGAACCCTGAGGTACTCCATTTGTCACTTGTCTGGAGCTGGATTTGGAGTTGGCTACTTTTACAGTGTGGGTTCTATCAGTAAGCCAGTTAGCAACCCATTCGGTGATGTAGGG